>NW_018408878.1:1424483-1429160 GCF_002113885.1 Mizuhopecten yessoensis
CCACCCCCCACCCCCACCCTGTAATGAAATCAACAGTCTATGTAAACAGTTAAAGCTGTTACATGTTCAGTAGATTTAGTACCTAAGTGTGGTGTGTTATGCCCAGGTTACTAGATGAGTCAACAGCACAGACATTTAGAAGTTCTGGCTTTATAACTATCTTAAGGCCACCGAAGACAATCGGGGAAAGTAAGGCCACCGTAGACAATCAGGGAAAGTTTGAAAAAAATCTTTAGCAATATGGAACAGTCAAAGTTTTTTTATGAAATATACCTCACTTCCAAATGAGAAAAGTATTTATCTTGATTGACAACCACAACTTTGTAGTTTCAGTAGACCTGTAATTATTCACAATGGATTTTTTTTATTCCTGTATTCCTGAAATCTATTGTGAAAGGGGGTGCATGTTCCGAGATAACATTTCAACATCAGTATCATAGTAATATTCAATTCATTGAGGAAGACTGTTGGATAGGCTGTAAGTTTGTGTATCCTATGAATAAAAATAAATTGAGATACATTGGTAGTGACAAGCTTTGCTGCATCACATGACTTAGTAGATGTAGTCCCTACGAGAGCTTTGTTTCTGAACTAAAATCTCCCATATATTAGATGTGTGATATATATATATATTTCTCCTTATAAGGGCGTTTGTATGTTGGCATGGTTACAGCTGTTGTTGTCCATGATTGTTGGAGCTATACTTCCTGTTCATCCTCCATGTTTACATCACTATGGCAACAGTCGTCGTGGCAGCCTAGCTAGCAGCCATGGTTTCGAGTGTTTATTTGTTCCAATGATGTCTTGTCGTGCCCAGTATATTTAGATAATCTAACTTCATCAGTTCTTTAGTGTCTTTTCCAGTCAAAATCCAACATTACTAGTTTTGTAAAATGGCGAAAATTCAGGATTTATTTTTAATGAATCTTATTAATATATATTATAAATTAAGAAAAGAAATTTTACTTGGAGTTTTTAAATTTAAAAAGAATGAAACAAAATATTTAGAAAATATTAATACATTTTTTAGGGTTAAAAGATATTTGATCATTCTTGTAATTTTTTAAATTTTATAATAAATATATTTAAAAAAATATATATATAAAATAAAAGAATTTTTTTACTAAAATTATTTTTCATTTTTGAAAAAAATCAAGTCTATTTGACACATAGAGTTTGGTTGTGTTGTTTATGTACCTTTCTGTTTAATATAACTTTTAATTGTGGATTTTGGCGAGAAAAGATCGAGATTACTAACACTGTAGCCAGTCATGCGGAACACTCTGCTGCATGTGACACACCTGAGCCGTCACACTCCACGGTCCACCCTCTCCAGGTATTACATCTGCATCAGTGAAATTAAATTGGAAGGAAAAGAATCCTTCTATTCACAACAAAAACTGTGTTTAAGGATCCTCGTACCACTGCAAAAAAAGAGAACTTTTTAAGGAAATAATGATAGAGGTGAAGTAAACAACAGTGTTCTAACATGGCCCGACGGGTTCGAACCCATGACTTGCCAATCCAGGCGTGCTAGCCACCTGAGCTAGCTCATCAATGGTACAGTAATATTTGAAACTAAATCAAGGGGAGGTTACTGTGCATACAAAAAACCTGTGGAATTTTGTTGTGTTTTGCCTGCAGTGGGACGGGGATCCTTAATTATATGAATTCTTTGAATGGTAGAATGATTATTTCATCTTGAAATTTCTAAAATTGTTAAAAATATACAAATGGATTTAAAAATAAGTTTTTGAAAAGATAGACTTTTTCATGTCAACAAAAAAATAACTGAAAAAATTCCTTTGTACAGAAATGGTGTTTTAGTTTTATAAATTGGTCACTTTTAAAGATTTACTGTTTAGCAAAGCTTTTTGTGTAAGTAGTGACCTTGTGTTAGGAGGGAGAGGGTGAGGTGTTCGTTACCGTGGTAGTGTGTTCCGTCAGTCTGGTATTGCATCACGATGCATGTTGCTATGAGACTGAGCCCCTGTGTCCCTTACACAGACAAGCTTCGAGTGCTGGACACCGACATCATGGAGAAGATGAAGGACCGCCGAGCCCTGCTTAAGGAGATACTTAAACTTCACGAGATGGACAGTACACTGCGAATGCAGGTGAGGATTTTAGACTGAAGCGTCGGGATTCTTTGAAACTTACTGTTTACTCATTCACCCTGAAGTTTCATAATGAAATATTCCAACCTTTGAATTGGAAGAGTTTAAATGTGCCTGCAGGGGTGAATGAGTTAATAATACAATAACAACAGTTGCAAGCATTTTCTGTCCCGTACTCAAATTCACGACTTGAGTGTGGTCATCAATAGAAAGAAGGAATTAAAACTCTTGGGACAGATTTCTGCAGTTTCATCAAAGCTAGAACATTCTTGCACAGTCCTTAAGGGATGCAGCCATATTTGTTATAAGCAGATATACCGTATTAAGTGGAAATAAATCCATGCTTTAGATAACAGATATTTATGATTGACCTTTAGTTAGCCCTGGTTTAGACTGCCAGAAGAGTGATATAAAAAAAATGTATACATGCTTTTATAATTTTGGGTGTTAGCCCCCTGTATTTTCAGATTTGTGATCTACTGTATACCCTGAACATTTCGCTGCAGTTTAATTTTCAACTTTTTCACCGCCTGAAATGCAGGCAAATTTATCATAACAGCAAACATTAGTCAACAACCAAATTTACATAGTATGGTAACTAATGTGAAAGGAAAATTAACGCTGGACGTTTTTGGATTTTACAGGCGAAAGGTGAAAGTTTGACTGGGCGAAAATTTCCTGGTGTACTGAACATATTTTCGTTTGTTTCAATGTTGCTAATAAAGCAGATAGTTGTCTTATAATAAACTGCACATTGAATTGATGATTTAAATTTTCCATTCTAATTTTAGATGTGTTGTGTTTTGTGTTGCAGTTGAATACAGATACTGATCAACCAATAAACGACCTTCTACTGGACATGGCCCAGGAGTCGGAGGACTGTATCAATATGTTAAACAGTGCTGAATGTAGGTTTTCCCTGGGGGTAGGGCTGATGATCTGTGGTTAAGAGATGGGGGTTGGGACATGGCTCAGGAGTCAGAGGACTGTATCAATATGTTAAACAGTGCTGAATGTAGGTTTTCCGTGGGGGGGGGGCAGATCTGAGGTTAAGATATTGGGGAGGGGACATGGCCCAGGAGCCCGAATATGTTAAACAGAGCGAATGTAGGTTTTCCCTGGGGGTGGGGCAGATCTGAGGGTAAGAAATGGGGGTGGGGACATGACCCAAGAGGCAGAATATGTTAAACAGAGCGAATGTAGGTTTTCCCTGGTGGTAGGGCTGATGATCTGTGGTTAAGAGATGGGGGTGGGGACATGGCCCAGGAGTCAGAATATGTTAAACAGAGCTGAATGTAGGTTTTCCATGGGGGTGGGGCAGATCTGAGGTTAAGAGATGGGGATGGGGACATGGCCCAGGAGTCAGAATATGTTAAACAGAGCTGAATGTAGGTTTCCCCTGGGGGTGGGGCAGATCTGAGGTTAAGAAATGGGGGTGGGGACATGGCCCAGGAGTCAGAATATGTTAAAAAGTGCCGAATGTAGGTTCTCTAGGGGTGGGGCAAATTACTTAGGGGATGGATAATGGAGATGTACTAAGTGCCTAAGACCCAGAACTGAAGTTATGTGTTTATATTGGTGGTTTCCTTTGGATGGCATTACCTAATGGTGGGGCAGGGTACAAACTGGTCAGGGATATGGCATTGAAATTGACATTGGTAGGATATATAGCATGACCTTGTAATGGGATAGAAATGGTGTGACCTTGAAGTAGGGGTCAGAAGGATGACATGATTTGGGGATAGGGGTTGGAAGCTGAACCCTGATTCCAGGGAATGTCCTGGAAACTTTTTCCAGCAATTTTTAGTCAATATAAAAAATTAGAAGGGCAATTCGACGTATAATTACAAGAAAATGGATAAGAGGAGGGACAATCTTTAACTCTGTGGCCCCTCCAGGATTTCGCTGGAACTGGATAGCTGGATAAGTAGTATACATTTTGCTACAGGGTCAAGATATTATCTCGGGGTCAGGGACATGTTATGGAGGTTAGATAAGTTACTTGAGTCAAGTAACAAAACAATGCTTCATTGTACAAAATGAAACCCCATTATACTGCCACCATTTATCCAACATATCTTTTGGAATTTCAGCATTTCAGAGTGTTTTGGCAATGCAGTGAGGGTAAAATATGAAGGTATTTGAAAAAAAGAAAAAAGAAAGAAAGAGGACTCAAAATATGTCAATATCAAACAAGATGGAAATGAAATGAAAGGAGTCAAATAGATGTCAAACTTTTTAATATTTCACCTGGGTGTTAGAGACATGGGCTGTAGGTAGGGTTGGGTGTAATTATGGTATGGATATACGTCTTATTGCGGTGAGTGGGTCTTTGCTTAGAGCCAGGATGTAGAAATACTAAATCTACTCGGCAGTCAGAAGGTGTCTATTGAGTTTATTTATATGCACATTTAGGGATAAACATGCTTTAATCATGCACAATTTTATTTCTCTCTTTTGTATTACAGAATATTTTTATTGGCATATTGTGTTGTAATAACCCCAGAGGTGTTGTTGTGGGGTTGATATGTTGGTGTATAACCCCCCCCCCTCCCCCCTC
>NW_018408878.1:1429246-1456798 GCF_002113885.1 Mizuhopecten yessoensis
CCTAGTCCCCGGGGATGTTGTTATGGGGTTTTTGAGTGGGTGTATACACCCCTTAGTTGGGGGTGAGGTTGTTAAGCGGGTGTTTACACTCCTAGTCCCCGGGGATGTTGTTATGGGGTTTTTGAGTGGGTGTATACGCCCCTTAGTTGGGGGTGAGGTTGTTAAGCGGGTGTTTACACTCCTAGTCCCCGGGGATGTTGTTGTGGGGGTTTTGAGTGGATGTATACACTCCTTAGTTGGGGGTGAGGTTGTTAAGTGGGTGTTTACACTCCCAGTCCCCGGGGACGTTGTTGTGGGGGTTTTGAGTGGGTGTATACACTCCTTAGTTGGGGGTGAGGTTGTTAAGTGGGTGTTAACACTCCCAGTCCCCGGGGATGTTGTTGTGGGAGTTTTGAGTGGGTGTTTACACTCCCAGTCCCCGGGGACGTTGTCGGGGGGTTTTGAGTGGGTGTATACACCCCTTAGTTGGGGGTGAGGTTGTTAAGTGGGTGTTTACACTCCCAGTCCCCGGGGACGTTGTTGTGGGGTCGTTGAGTTGATGTATACACCCTGAAGTCCCTGAGGTTGTTTGGTGGGTGTATACATCCCCGGGGTTTGGCATTGTTGAGTGGTTGTATATATCCCCAGTCCCCGGGGTGTTATGAAGGGTTATTGAGTGGGTGTATATATCCCCAGTTCCCGGGGTGTTATGTAGGGTTATTGAGTGGGTGTATACACCCCCAGTCCTCGAGGATGTTGTTGTGGGGTTGATGACTGTGTTTTACATCCCAAGTCCCTGAGGGTGATGTGTGTGGATGTTAATTGGGTTAATACATCCCCACGCCCATCCCCAGGGGTGATGTGTGAGGGGGTTGAGAGGGTAAGTGGGTGTATACCATTTCCCCGAGGGTGTGGTAGCTGGCCTTCTGCTCTACTTCAGCATGTGTGCATTTCCTTTTGTTTCTGTGTTTTACCAGCCTGCCATCTAACAACTAGTTCAGTTGGAATGTTATGTAGACACTAACTGCAATATGATTGGTTAATAAAAAGTCTGTTTTCATGGAAACGGATATACCTCAGTCTATCATCTTCATAACAGACACAACCTCACGCTATTGTCATGGTAACAGCTAGAAATTACCAGTCTGTCGTCATGATGACAGACATGACCTTAGGTTGTTGTCAAGGTAACAGAAATTACCAATCTGTCGTCATGATAACAGACATGACCTTAGGTTGTTGTCAAGGTAACAGAAATTACCAGTCTGTCGTCATGATACCAGACATGACCCTAGGTTGTTGTCAAGGTAACAGAAATTACCAGTCTGTCGTCATGATAACAGACATGACGTTAGGTTGTTGTCATGGTAACAGAAATTACCAATGTGTCATCACAGAAACGACCTCAGTATGTTGTCATTTACACAAAAATCAGTAGTCTCAAGAAGTCAGTCTCATGTCGCATACAAAACTTAAGTTAATTGTCATGAAAACGACGTCTGCTGTTGCTGTGGTTTTAGACAGCAGGCACAAATGCGAGGAAAAAAAATTGGAAAAAAATTAGGCAAAAAATGGAACTTGCATGACTTTCATATAAAGTTAATTCGACCTAATCTTTTTGCATGATATTTTACTGAAAAGTTGAATTAGGCAGCAAAATATTTTGGGACAGAAATGATCTTAAAAAAACAATCTCAAAATTGTTCCCTGCAAGGATTTGATCTAGTTATTCAAAGCTTTTTCAGCTCAATAGGCTGTACTTGTTCTTCCAAAATGAGATATTTTTCAAAATAACTTGGGTGGTGTCCCATACACATGGCTGTAGATACGAGATGATTTGAAAATATCTCCCAACAGTTTATAAGAGTTGTGTTCAGGCAAATGATGGCTAGTGTGTGTGGTGCTAAATATAAGCCTGTCATGTTTGTCTACAGCTGGTCTAGCCAAGGAGGACCTGTCCATGCCAATACCCATGGATAAACTGAGGGAGATGGCCAACAGGATGAACCAGATCCTCACCAACCTGCTGGTAAGTTATCTCCCTTGTCTGAAAATTGTCCAAAATTTGTCTAATACAATGTTTAATGCAGGGTAAGTTGCCTTTCCTGTCCTGAATAATCATCAGGTACATGGCATTTTAATCTTATGGTAATTATCATTCCTGTCATCAATCATTTATTGGTAACAGCCTGAACTTTCTGCTAAGTTTCATACCCTCAGGCCCAGCCTTCAGAAACACTGTAAGCCTCTTAGTTAGTTCTGTAAATATTAGGCCTTTATCAAACTCTCATGTCTTTTAAATAGATTTGGTTTTGAGACATCCCCAAGTCTATAGCAATATGTATGATTTTGAGATGTCGTCCGTATCGTGATTTGTTTGTTAATGTTTAGATCGACATGTATAGATCAGGATTTTGAGAACTCCCTGTCATTATGTTATTGTTTAATTAAGGTTTTGAGATGCCCCTTACACGTTGTACATCTGTAGTCTGCCATGTTTTGTAACTGCCTCAGTGTTGTTACCATGGTGATCCCAATGGCCACAGCTTGAATGTTGTACATGTTCAGAAATTGTACTAAAATGTTGCCTTCTTTTCTGAAGTCTTTGCCTGGATTGGATTGAGCACAATCTGTCACTGATGTTGTACATTTTCTAACTCTTGTGGTATGCCTGGAATACTGTATATGTCCTTCTAGGATAGCCTGCCTTAATGCATCCTCAATACTCCAAGGGTTGTGCTCACTTTCGCTCACCCCACCTTTTCTTTTACAGTTAACTATCAAAGAATAATTCTATTACCATTGGTGAAGCAATGGGTTAAATTTCCGTTCAAATTTTAATCACTTGATGAAAATAAAATAAGTTCATTCCTAGTATCCTTTGTTTATTTTTAGTCATCCCACTGAAAATACTGCAAACTCACTGTTTTAGTGGTGTTCAAATTTGGCTGTATGATCATTTTAATCCTTTTAGACCATCTTTGATGCATTATATATATACAGTGCTAAAAATAGCAGAACATGCTCTCGGACGTATGTTTGCTCATAGAAAATGGCAAGCACTGTTGTAGAATTTCACAACCCTATTTTGATTGGATGTGTTATCAAATTTTAAAACATGAGTTGGTAATAAGAGTTTTTGCAATACATATCCTAATACTGGTAGAATTTCAGTACTTATTCTTCTTGTAAGGACATATACAGTATGTCCACGTAATATGCAAACAATTGTCTTGGCAACATCCTAGTGCTTATTATAATGACTGGTTATGACTTAATTTCAGTTAAGAAACATGTGACATTTCAAAGTTCAAAAACAATTTGTTGGTCCCTTTGACCCATTGTCTATTTAAAAATCCTTTAACATTTTGGAAAATTTTGGTCTAGATTTAACAGAAAAATTGTATACAAATGGCAGTAATTCTGCAGGTGTTCTTGGTGAAATATAAAAATAATGTTAAGTTGATCATAATCTTATCCGAGAAAAAAAATCTGTGACATTTAAAAAAATATTGGTCCAGCTTTGACAGAGAAATTGTAATTTTTTCTGTATTGCTGCAGGAGTTCTTTGAAAATATGATAAAAAATAATGTAAAAATAATACCAATCTCACCTGAGAAAAAGATTGGGAAGGTGTACCGACCAATCTCACATGAGAAAAAGATTGGAAAGGTGTGCCGACCAATCTCACCTGAGAAAAAATTGGGAAGGTGTGCCGACCAATCTCCCCTGAGAAAAAGATTGGGAAGGTGTGCCGACCAATCGCACCTGAGAAAAAGATTGGGATGGGGTGCCGACCAATCTCACCTGAGAAAAAGATTGGGAAGGTGTGCCGACCAATCTCACCTGAGAAAAAGATTGGGAAGGTGTGCCGACCAATCTCACCTGAGAAAAAGATTGGGAAGGTGTGCCGACCAATCTCACCTGAGAAAAAGATTGGGAAGGTGTGCCGACCAATCTCACCTGAGAAAAAGATTGGGAAGGTGTGCCGACCAATCTCACCTGAGAAAAAGATTGGGAAGGTGTGCCGACCAATCTCACCTGAGAAAAAGATTGGGAAGGTGTGCCGACCAATCTCACCTGAGAAAAAGATTGGGAAGGTGTGCCGACCAATCTCACCTGAGAAAAAGATTGGGAAGGTGTGCCGACCAATCTCACCTGAGAAAAAGATTGGGAAGGTGTGCCGACCAATCTCACCTGAGAAAAAGATTGGGAAGGTGTGCCGACCAATCTCACCTGAGAAAAAGATTGGGAAGGTGTGCCGACCAATCTCACCTGAGAAAAAGATTGGGAAGGTGTGCCGACCAATCTCACCTGAGAAAAAGATTGGGAAGGTGTGCCGACCAATCTCACCTGAGAAAAAGATTGGGAAGGTGTGTCGACCAATCTCACCTGAGAAAAAGATTGGGAAGGTGTGCCGACCAATCTCACCTGAGAAAAAGATTGGGAAGGTGTGCCGACCAATCTCACCTGAGAAAAAGATTGGGAAGGTGTGTCGACCAATCTCACCTGAGAAAAAGCTCGCTATGGTAGGATTCTGGCATGTTGTCCTCACAGTCTTCACTCTGTTTTAGGTCGAAGATGTAACAATATATGTTTGTTTAAATCTTCTTTCACAGTCAGCTGGCTATGCAGATACTAGCTGTATTCCTGTCTATAAAGATCTGAGCAATTTTCTGTAAAAAGTCCAAAAAAGTGTGGTGCTTTGTTATAATACCTAGAACAGATTCTGTAATTGAATTTTCATTCATGATTGTGTATTCTGCAATAATTCCTCAATCTTATTTCAATTTTATAGAGGCACAGCAATAGCTGTATGTTTGTTCCTTGTTTAAATTGTGCAAAAATAAAAGATAATAATAGATTCAAAATATTTGAATGTATTTGAATAAGTTCTTGGTTTTATCCCAAAATTGTTTTCCCTCAAAGAAAAGTTTTTTTGATACAGATCTGTGAAATGAAGCGAATAGATTAAAAGTATAATTTCCAGATTTCATATTGATTTTTTTTTCCAATTAACCCTTTCACCCCGAGGTAACTTAAGTACCATAGCTTTATTTGGATGAGTCCATTGTGGTCCAGAGTGGTGAAAGGGTTAGTAAGATGTTTTCCATAATGAACCAGGATATTTTTCCAAATAAAAGTTACTGGAACCTTTCTTAACAGGAAGGAAATACCTTCAGCAGAGATTGCTCAGACCTATCTGACAGGTTGTAACTGAGAGAATGGTTTCTGGGTCATTAACACTATAGAGAGATTGCTGTATGTCATATATATATTTGTTCTGACAGGAAAAGACGAGGGCGTACTCTGCCCTGACTGCGGGACAACCCGCTTCCTCCTCCTCCTCCTCCTCAGTGAGTCCGCATCTCTAGTTCTGTTACCTCTACTAACACAGCATGGCCACAGTCACTATAGTACGGACAGTTTCATTGGCTAGGGCCACAGTCACCATAGTACAGACAGTTTCATTGGTTAGGGCCACAGTCACCATAGTACAGACAGTTTCATTGGTTAGGCCCCACAGTCATCATAGTACAGACAGTTTCATTGGTTATAGGGCCACAGTCATCATAGTACAAAGACATTCATTGATTAGAGCCACAGCCACCATAGAAAGGGCAATTTTATTGGTTAGGGCCACAGTCACCATAGTACAGACAGTTTCATTAGTCAGGGCCATTCGCACCATAGAAAGGAGGTTTTCATTGGTTAGCGCCAGAGTCACCATAGTACGACCATTATCATTGGTTAGGGCCCACAGTCATCATAGTACGACCATTATCATTGATTAGGGCCCACAGTCACAGTACAAGCATTTTCATAAAGGAAGGTCAATCACTATGGTATATGTGATGTAATTATCCAGGGTCAGCATCCCCATATTACAGACACTGTTATTGGTCAGGCCGTAGTCACATTTAATACAGGTTATCTCATTGGCTACTGTTGAAGTCCAACCAGGAAGAGCAGTTCTATTCATTAGAGCCATATACCCCATAGTACACACAATATCATTGGTCAAAAGACACCATGATACAGGGGATTTCATTGGCCATGGTAAAAGTGATAAAGAACAGCTTGCTTCATTGGTCAAGGCAACACATTCTATAGTATAGGAGATTACATTGATCATTGACACTTACTTTAACTACAAAGTACAGAGTATTTCTCACACTTACTTTCGTACAAGGTATTTCATTGGTCATGGCAACACTTAACTCAGTACAAGGTATATCATTGGTCATGGCCACACTTACTTCAGTACGAGGTATTTCATTGGTCATGGCCACACTTACTTCAGTACAAGGTATTTCATTGGTCATAACAACGCTTACTTCAGTACAAGGTATTTCATTGGTCATGGCCACACTTACTTCAGTGCGAGGTATTTCATTGGACATGGCCACACTTACTTCAGTACAAAGTATTTCATTGGTCATGAAAACACTTACTTTAGTACGAGGTATCTCATTGGTCATGAAAACACTTACTTTATAAGTACACGGTATTTCATTGGTCATGGCAACACTTACTTTATAAGTACAAGGTATTTCATTGGTCATGGCCACACTTACTTTAGTACAAGGTATTTCATTGGTCATGGCCACACTTACTTCAGTGCAAGGTATTTCATTGGGCATGGCCACACTTACTTCAGTACAAAGTATTTCATTGGTCATGGCCACACTTACTTTAGTACGAGGTATCTCATTGGTCATGAAAACACTTACTTTATAAGTACATGGTATTTCATTGGTCATGGCAACACTTACTTTATAAGTACAAGGTATTTCATTGGTCATGGCCACACTTACTTTAGTACAAGGTATTTCATTGGACATGGCCACACTTACTTCAGTGCGAGGTATTTCATTGGGCATGGCCACACTTACTTCAGTACGAAGTATTTCATTGGTCATGGCCACACTTACTTTAGTATGAGGTATCTCATTGGTCATGAAAACACTTACTTTATAAGTACACAGTATTTCATTGGTCATGGCAACACTTACTTTATAAGTACACGGTATTTCATTGGTCATGGCAACACTTACTTTATAAGTACAAGGTATTTCATTGGTCATGAAAACACTTACTTTAGTACAATGTATTTCATTGATCATGGCCACACTTACTTGAGTACAAAGTATTGCATCGGTCATGGAAACACACATTGGTCACAGCTGTGTCATTGCAGATGTAATTGGGTAACTTAAGTTTTGTCAAGGGTATCGGCCATATTAGTGCTAGGTGTAAGATATCACTGATATAGGAATTATCACTATGTATAACACACCATGTATACTAATTCCGTGTAAACAAGAACCATTAACTCATTCTGTATCTATATGTTCCACCTAGTATAAACCCCCACCCCAGGTAAACCTGTGTTTCAAAGAAGGCATATGGCACTTGGGATAGAAATGTCTTCTTATCATCCACAGTACTGAAAGAATTAAGCAAATAAGTATACATTAACCATAAATTCGGAATTTGCTGTATATTTGACAACACTTCCTGTTCTGAGTATGGAGAATTGTGACTGTGGCTGATATAATGTTAGGCCTGGACCCTGTACTCAATACTGGGACTCGGTACTCGCTACAGAGGCTGCGTACTCGCAAAGCAAACATTTTTGCAGATTTTGCACTGTTGACTATAGCCATGCATGCTTCAAGACTGATTCACAGACCAGCAAAACTTTCGCCACGATTTGTTGAGTTTCTCCATGTCATGTGACCTAACTTTTATCCAATCGGTTACTTGCTTAATAAAATCTGCTTTTGTTTGTATCATGAAATCTTAAGTTGCATAGAATCTGTATTAGGACAATATCTATGTATACAACCTTTTTTAATAGTGAATCTTGTTCAATACTGTTTGTATTCAAATATGCTTTATGGTCGGAGTTTGTCTAGGAGAAGTTGTATTTTGTATAATGTGTGTATGCTAAATTTGATAGCATAGATATTTTTAGATAAAACATTTATGTAGAAAGATTTTGAGAATTTTGTTTTAGAAGAACTGCAAGGGTTGTACAGTAGAGAGACGGAGTGTTATTTAGAAGACCCAGACAGTGTCAGATATACTTGATCAGCTTCGTGTCCAATCGCAAACAATCATAAACCAGCACGGGTCACTATATCAACAGTTATAGCCAAACTATACAAGTTCTTGTCACCATGACAACAGTGAATAACAATCAATCATACACAAGTTCTGGTCACCATGACAACAGTGAATTACAATCAATCATACACAAATTCTGATCACCATGACAACAGTGAATTACAATCAATTATACACAAGTTCTTGTCACCATGACAACAGTGAATTACAATCAATCATACACAAGTTCTGATCACCATGACAACAGTGAATTTCCACAAATCAAACACAAGTACTGGTCACCATGACAACAGTGAATTTCAACCAATCATACAAAAGTGTTGTTTACCATTAAAATACATCGTTAACAATGCAATCTGATTGGCCGAGTTCCTGGTGAATTCAAAATACAAAAATTGAAGGAATTCCTCTTTTACTCGCAGTTTCTCTAAAAGTATTTTTTGCAGAATTTGTCCATTGTTTTGACGTTACCAACATAAATTAATCCGGTTGGAAATACCTGTTTCACATATCTGATAAGTACATGATACTTCAGCGGCATGGCTACCTGTGCTCTGTATGTCTGGTGTGTTTTGTGTCGGAGACTGTCGAGCGTTATTATTGACACAAACTGTTGGGTGTGTAGTACCCTGTTTCACATATCTGATAAGTACATGATACTTCAGCGGCATGGCTACCTGTGCTCTGTATGTCTGGTGTGTTTTGTGTCGGAGACTGTCGAGCGTTATTATTGACACAAACTGTTGGGTGTGTAGTACCCAGGATAACGTGACCCAGAGTGACGGGTGTTTAGACTGAGTGTGACCCAGCATGGCTTTGGTAGCTCTGTAGCATTCCTTGGTTACTGAATGCACCGGACAACTTCAACATTTGGTTACGATTTTACGATTTGTGTACAAGTGTGATTTTACGTTGGAACATTATTTGTATAAAATGACCAGATTTTATTTATTTGGGGAGTATTCCCCTGTGTGCGATTTTTATATATCATGTGCTTGCATGCTTGATAATTATTACGGAAAATAATTTATTTATATTAGTTAATATGTATATCTATTAATATTACGTAATATCACAGTTTATAATCCAAGGAATATCAGCCGAGATCCCTCAACACAAACTTACTGTCAACTAACCTTATAATAGTAATTGTGTAATAAGTTAATCTATCAGAAGATGGAACACAGTTTTTCGAGGAGACCTTGAAAGGGCTTGGATTCCTTATAATATATTACACAATACATCTGAAGAGTAAAGGTCAAAACTGAATAAATTTATGGCAGAACTTTCCGTATTTTTTTAGTTTATTTTAAGATTAAATTTCAGAGAAAAATAAATAAAACAGAATGGATTCAAGGATAATTTAATATTAATTTTTAAGCTTTGTGAATTCTGAGCATCATCAATTTATGTGTTTTTTCGTTAAATTATATTTACCTTTCTTCATAGGCGGTGGTCAACAACCGTGACGATGAGCGAGAACGACTGCGACATGAATTAAAGGCTGCGCAGGATGAGCTGAACATGCTGCGGGAAATCCAGCGACGCGTGTCGTCCTCGTCGCCCACTGATGTCACGCTTAACAGACCCCACAGTATTATCTCGGTGGCCTCGACTGTATCAGATGCTGCAGAAGATGGAACACTCACACAAGTAGACTCTACTGATACTGACACAGGTAACACACAGATATTGTCAGGGTAACACTACACACAGGTAACGCACATATATTGTCAGGGTAACACTTCACACAGGTAACGCACAGATATTGTCAGGGTAACACTTCACACAGGTAACGCACAGATATTGTTAGGGTAACACTACACACAGGTAACACACGGATATTGTCTGGGTAACACTTCACACAGGTAACGCACAGATATTGTCAAGGTAACACTACACACAGGTAACACACAGATATTGTCAGGGTAACACTATACACAGATAATGCACAGATATTGTCAGGGTAACACTACACACAGATATTGTCAGGGTAACACTACACACAGGTAATGCACAGATATTGTCAGGGTAACACTACACACAGGTAATGCACAGTTATGGTCAGGGTAACACTATACAGGTTCCACACAGATATTGTAAGGGAATTGCTACACACAGGTATTGCACATATATTGTCAGGGTAACACTTCACACAGGTAACACACAGATATTGTCAGGGTAACACTACACACAGGTAACCCACAGATATTGTCAGGGTAACACTACGCACAGGTAATTAACACACAGATATTGTCAGGGTAACACTACACAGAGGTAACGCACATATATTGTCAGGGTAACACTACACACAGGTAACACACATATATTGTCAGGGTAACACTACAAACAGGTAACGCACAGATATTGTCAGGGTAACACTACACACAGATATTGTCATTGTATAACACTACACAGAGGTAATGCACATATATTGTCAGGGTAACACTACACACAGATATTGTCAGGGTAACACTACACAGAGGTAACGCACATATATTGTCAGGGTAACACTACACACAGGTTCCACCTCACACAGGTAACACACAGATATTGTCAGGGTAACACTACACACAGGTAACACACAGATATTGTCAGGGTAACACTACACAGAGGTAACGCACATATATTGTCAGGGTAACACTACACACAGGTAACACAAAGATATTGTCAGGGTAACACTATACACAGGTAACGCACATATATTGTCAGGGTAACACTACACACAGGTTACACCTCACACAGGTAACACACAGATATTGTCAGGGTAACACTACACACAGGTAATTAACACACAGATATTGTCAGGGTAATACTACACACAGGTAATTAACACACAGATATTGTCAGGGTAACACTACACACAGGTAACACACAGATATTGTCAGTGTTTATTTTTGCCTGGATCATATTTTTAATGAAATTCATGGTAATAGTTTTTTTGCAAAAAAAACCTTGTCAAAATTAACAACGAAAATCCTTGAAAAAACACAATGGTAACACTAACATAAGCAAATTTTCACACAGGTATGATTTCACACACAGATAACACTACACACAAATAACACTACACACAAGCACACAAATAACACTACACTCATATACCATGCCTTTCACATTTGAACATGTCACAATTATAAATAACCAATGCTCAAAAAGCAATTGAATATGGGAGTTTTATATCTAGTTTCCTTAATGGTGTTGAAATTGATATTACTTTGTTCCAGACTGTTTTAACCTTGCTGATGTGTTATGTTACAGAAGTAACCAAGGAGGAATTAGTTGAGCTTCAAAATGTGGAACCAGTCAATGCCATGGAGATGGACTTCCCTGAGGCTGACAGTGTTTCCACGGCAACAGAACTGCCACAGGAGATGGTGGACATCATGGCAGACAACTTGGTGGTAGCGGAGCCACCCGATTATGAGGCAGTTGATGACCGGGACCCACCAGCTCTGACAGAGGAGGAGATTCTTCCTTCTGGTGACAGCCAGGATGGGGCAGTACATCGAGTGGTCGAAGTAGTTGCGGAGGAGATCACGGAGATCGTGGAAGACCTGATTCAGGAACTTCCTGTGGTGGAGAGTAACGGTGATGTGACAGATGGTCGCCGTGATAGTCTAGAAGACTATGAGGACGCTAGTGACCGCCTCGATACAGAGGGTGGTGCAGGACGGGAAAGTGGACTGGAGGAGGACATGGTAGTGAGCTCCGATAGGGGAGATAACCTCACTGAGAGTAGTGAGAAAGGAGATAATCTAACGGAAAGTGATGTAGAGATGCGTGATGTGGAGGGGGAGGAGGTGGAGAAACGGGACACTGAGAGGGAATGTAATAGTGACACTGACAATAAAACGACACAAAGTGACCATATTCTCTCCACCACGGATCATACTGTTGTCGACAACCGGCAGCTCATAGACAGTTCGTGTGTACTGGACAACAAGCCTGACCTCGACCGTCTGACGGTGGAAGGTGGCGCCGCCCTGGAGGAAATGACTGTAGATATCTAGTGACCTGTATAATCCATATCTCACATGTCGTAGACGATGTGTTCACGGGTCTGGCTGTACCAGCTTCACAGGTGTGGCCATAGCTTAGTTAATACAGGTGTGGTCACTGGTCACTTTGTACAGGTGTGGTCACTGGTCACTGGTCACTTTGTACAGGTGTGGTCACTGGTCACTGGTCACTTTGTACAGGTGTGGTCACTGCACCTGGTATCTCTGTCTGGTGTAAAGAAGTTCTACAAGTAAGGCTTGTGCATTGAACATGTATAACTTATACAGGTCATAGTACAGATAGTACCCAGGTGTACCCAGGTTTACCCAGAGATCAGATGTACCTTCTGTGGGTGTCGTAGTTCTGAGTGTACACAAATATGCCCAGTGTATGCAGTCGCTCCTAGGAACTGGTTGTACAATGGAAAATGGAGTGCCACCTGTAGGTACCTTACCTTACAATGCCACATGGTGTACCCACTGCTTAGGTACACATCCTGTAGGTAACCCGGGGTACTGTTTACAATGCCACATGGTGTACCCACTGCTTAGGTACACCTCCTGTAGGTAACCCGGGGCACTGTTTACAATGCCACATTAGTTATCCAAGGGTACTATTTATGATTCCACATATTGTATCCAGGGGAGCTGTTTACGCTGCCACATTGTACCCAGGGAAGTTGTTGACCACCTGTACAAGCTTTACGTACCAATGCCCGTGGTATATGCAGCCATGTTGTGTATCTCCTGTACGAGCTGTGATGTCCCAGGGACACGGTTTATCCGGTGTACAAGTCAGCCTTGTACGTTGTTTTAGTCAGTGTGCTGTTATAGCTATTAGTCGTCATACAGGAATTTTTAATGCAATATTCTTCCGTGTATAACTATAGAATGTGATACATACACTGTGGGATGAGTTTTATCGATCGTGACCAGCTTCTAATGGACATCTCTACCGATGAATATTCATGATGCCGTGAAATGTTCCAATCACAAGTGTCTACCAGCCTTTGTTTATGCAAATCTTGCGGAGTTAAACATCATTGTGTTGAGTATGTTTACTGAAATCTCCTACTTCTTGTCATGTTGGAGATACCTTTAGTTTTTTCAGAATGAGGCTAATGTTAACTCAGAATGAGGCTAATATTAACTCAGAGCGAAGCTACATACATGGTCTTTTAACCCATTTATTCCAAAAGTCACATTTAAACCATACCAAATCAAAGACTGGGCAAGTCCATTTTAAAAATGTAGGGTGAATGGGTTAAGAATGAGGCTTATGTTAACTTAAAGTGAGGCTTCAGACATCCCAGAATGAGGCTTAGATAAGGTGAGCAATTTGTTTGGGAAGCAAGTGTTCTAAATAAGGGAGTTGTTAGGATGAAGGCGTTCCTTGTAGTAGGTGTGGCGTAAAGGAGAAAGGTGGTTACAGAAGAGTGGTGTCTGTCGGAAAGTGGTCATGGTCGAACATTTCCATTAAGTGTGTGGCTAGTATATATGTTTTAAATGTTATCAGCTGTTCATTTATATTCTAACTTATGCATTTGTTTCCCCTATCTTCTGTTTTAAATCATTCTCTAATGCTAGTGACCATGTTTATCCGTGATAGTAAGTAAGGGTTGTGAGCATGGAGTGAGAGAAAGACAGAGCAAGACAGAGGGAGAAAGACGGAAGAATGGAGTGCAGCATAAATTATATGTTTAATGTCATTTTAAGCGATGCATTGTCACAATTGTTCTATTTGAGGGATTTTTTTTCTGTATTTTAAGTCATTTAATAGTAAAATGTCTGTCCTCTACAAGATGAACTGTGCTGAATTAATATACATTTGTTGTACAGTCTGTACAGCGTCTCTCTATATCTGTACAGTGTATATAACTAGTTACATTGCCTGTGTACAATACGTCTTCTTCCAACACCCATCTGACCCGACTAATTTACGGATGTGTGTCGACTTATGTTACTTGACAGGTATGTTTCTACGAATAGCACACAGCTGACGTGTTAATGTAAATGCTGTGCATCTACGATATCACAACCCTCGTACGACAACTTGACAAAGATGTGTCTACAAATACCTGATATACTGTTCTATAAATAGATCGCCCTTCCAGTGCTAAACAAATCTCATTTGTCTGTAAATTACCTGTTAGACGGAGTGTGAGTCAGTTTTGAAGATTTAAGTCTGAACTATATATCGGATGCGTTGAAGCTGTGCTTATGTGACATATATTGTGTCTTAAACGACGTGTTGTTTCTCCAGCGAAATTTTGTACCGGCGACTGTACTAAGCTGTAATCAGGAAAACCTTAAGAACAGTCTATCACTGATGACTTTACGGTCTTCAACATATGCTGGTTTACCTCATTCACCCCTGATGACACATTTAAACTCTTCCAACCTTGGAATAGTTCATTATGAAATTTCAGGGGTGAATAAGTTAATATCATTCTTGAGATATACACAACTTGCTGATTTCAATGAGAACTGTTATTTGACTGATTCAGGTTTTTATGTAGAAATTCCTAGGCTTGTGTTCTTTTCTGTTCCTGCAGCGTGAGCGTACACACACACATACACAGATTTCATACCGGTCAGGACTTGTGTTCTCTGGTCAAACTCTTCCACACACACAACATTCTAGTATCAATTGTCCAATTAACCCTTTCACCACTGTAGACCATAATGGACTCATCCATATCAATACATGGTAGAGTCTACTAAAGTTACATAGGGGTTAAAGGGTTAAGCTTTCCTTTTCAGCTTCCCAACCCATATATGACAGTAACTGGTGGCCCCACAAAAGTTTCACACACACATTTTAAGCCAAAACAATGTTATTCACTCACCAGAAAATACCCTGCATGTGCATAAGAATGACTAAATCGTTCTATAGCACAGATCACAGAGACTTTAAATTCAAGTAACAGCAAACAAAAGCAACAGTAAAGTTATGCACTTTCCCCAATCCCCTTTAAAAAAATGATTAAAACCTAATGCACACACACATATCACAGCCCCCACAAATCCAGGCCAGTATACTGCGGTTAACAGAGGCTGTGTGGCCCGTACTGATGTGTACAGAGGATGCCAAGCCAGTACCACCAGTACTGGTTTGGGCAGAGACAGTCTGGCCAATACTGGTGTTGCAACTCCCGCTGAGGGCACAGTCTTGTCTGGCCAGTACACTGGTGTGAGCGGATGCTTATGACAGGCCAGTACTTATGTCGTAGGTGGCTGCCTAGCTAGTACTGGTGTGAGCGGACGCTGCCAGGCTAGTACCAATGTCGTAGGTGGCTGCCTAGCTAGTACTGGCGTGAGCGGACGCTGACAGGCTAGTACCAATGTCGTAGGTGGCTGCCTGGCTAGTACTGGTGTGAGAGGACGCTGACAGGCCAGTACTAATGTCGTAGGTGGCTGCCTAGCCAGTACTGGTGTGGGCAGAGGCTGCCTGGCCAGTAGTAGTGTTGGTGGAAGCTGTTGGCCACATTACCGGTGTCCGTGGAGACTGCCTGGCATGTACCAGTGTTAGTGGGGTCCTTCTGGCCAGTACCAATGTCTGTGGAGACTGCTTGGCATGTACCAGTGTTGGTGGGGTCCTTCTGGCCAGTACCAATGTCTGTGGAGACTGCCTGGCATGTACCAGTGTTAGTGGGGTCCTTCTGGCCAGTACCAATGTCTGTGGAGACTGCCTGGCCTGTACCAGTGTTGGTGGGGTCCTGCTGGTCAGTACTGGTTCAATTTGGGCGGAGGTTGTTTAGTTATCCCTGTGTTGTATATATATTATATATATTGTGTATGTAGTAAGTGCTTGTGCCCTACGTGGCTCCTTCCTGTTGTATATAGAACTATTATAGTGTATCTACTGTAATTTAAACTCTTCTGAATGCATTCAGGAACTTGTTGGATATTTTGCAAACTAGAGAAGAAAGAATGAGCATGTTTATAAACAAGCTTGCTTCTGTCATTCTGTAACTTAATCATGAATGGCTGCAATCATGGAAAAGTATTCTAATAAAAGTTAAAAACTACATCCTGTTTATCTTATCTCTGATCAATCAGTTTTGGTTTGGTTTGGTTTGTTCGGGTTTTACATCCTATGTCCTATGTCTGGTGGAGGAAAGCCAAAGTTCCCAGAGATTAAAAAATACTCTGACCTGTGGCCAGTAACTGGCAAAATGTCAGACACCTTAACCACTCGGCTACCGCGGCCCCCAATCAATCAGTTCATTAAAGGACAAATCTGTATTATCAGTTATTACTAGGTTAATCTTCAGGCACTGTGGATAAGTGCCATCTCTTGCAAAGACAGGAGAGGTCTGGGATCCCTCGTTAGACCCTCAAAGATACAGAATCCAATTTTTGCAAAGGCAGGAGGGGTCTTGGATCCCTTGCCAGACCCTCAAAGACACCGAACCAATCTCTTGCGTAGATAGGCGGGGGTCTTGGCTCTCCTGTCAGACCCTCAAAGACACAGAACCCATCTCGCGCGAAGATATGCAGGGGTCTTGGATCTCCTGCCAGACCCTCAAAGATACAGAACCCATCTTTTGCAAAGACAGGAGGGGTCTTGGATTCCCTGTCAGACTCTCAAAGATACAGAACCCATCTTTTACGAAGATAGACGGGGTCTTGGATCCCCTGTCAGACCCTCAAATATACAGAACCAATCTCTCACGAAGACAGGAGGGGTCTTGGATTCCCTGTCAGACCCACAAAGATACGGAACCAATCTCTTGCGAAGACAGGCGGGGTCTTGGATCCCCTTCTAGACCCTCAAAGACACAGAACCAATCTCTTACGAAGATAGATGGGGTCTTGGATCCCCTGCTAGACCCTCAAAGATACAGAACCCATCTCTTACAAAGACAGGAGGCAGGGTCTGGGATCCCTCATTAGACCCTCAAAGATACAGAACCAATCTCTTGCGAAGACAGGCAGGGTCTGGGATCCCCTGTAATACACTCAAAGACACTGAGCCAATCTCTTGCGAAGAAAGACAGGTCTTGGATCCCTTTGCAGACCCAAAAAGACACACAACCCATCCCTTGCGATGACAGGCGGGGTCTTGGATCCCCTTCTAGACCTTCAAAGATACAGAACCAGTCTCTTGCGAAGACAGGCGGGGTCTGGGATACCCTGCTAAACCCTCAAAGATACAGATCCAATCTCTTGCGAAGACAGGCTGGGTCTGGGATCCCCCATTAGACCCTCAAACATACAGAACCAATCTCTTCCGAAGACAGGCGGGGGCTGGGGTCCCCTGCTAAACCCTCAAATATACAGAACCCATCTCTTGCAAAGACCGGCAGGGGCTGGGGTCCCCTGTCAGACCCTCAAAGACACAGACCCAATATCTTATGAAGACAGGCAGGGTCTGGGATCCCCTGTCAGACCCTCAAAGACACAGAACCAATATCTTATGAAGACAGGCAGGGTCTGGGATCCCCTGTCATACACTCAAAGAAACTGAGCCAATCTCTTGCGAAGAAAGGCAGGTCTTGGATCCCTTTGCAGACCCTAAAAGACACAGAACCCATCCCTTGCGATGACAGGCGGGGTCTTGGATCCCCTTCTAGACCCTCAAAGATACAGAACCAGTCTCTTGCGAAGATAGACGGGGTCTTGGATCCCCTGCTATACCATCAAAGATACATAACCAATCTCTTGCGAAGTCAGGCGGGGTCTGGGATCCCCTGTCAGACCCTCAAAGACACAGAACCGATCTCTTGCAAGACAGGCGGGGTCTGGGATCCCCTGTCAGACCCTCAAAGATACAGAAACACTCTCTTGCGAAGATAGACGGCGTCTTTGATCTCCTGCCAGATCCTCGAAGACACAACCCATCTCCACTTGTTGAGCCACTCCTCTAGGTTACAATGCATTCTTTACGAAGCTGCACTTCACCTGAAAATCATCAGCATGACGCAGAAGACGCTTACCCTTCTGGAACACATGGTCTTATTATCCTTTTACTTTTTCAGGGGTCTCTACGCAAGCCTTACTTTTATTCATCTTTTGCCAAAATATTTTCATGAAGTGTTGAGTCACTGTGGTCCTAAAATGGTCTGCTCAGTTATATATATTCTGCTCAAAATAGAACTTTATAGCAAGAGTTGGCTACAAACGAACAGACGATGGACACCTTTAGGATTAGGGTTAAAAAAATAAATAAATATTCTGAAGTGTCAACAGAGCAATAATTCAAACACAGAATCGATAAAACTAGGGCAAAATATGAACAAAGGTTACATGGAGACGCTTGAAAAAGTACAAGGAGAATAAAACCAGGTGTTCTTGAGGCGTGATGTGGAATCTCGACCCTTGAGGATCGAAAGATTCTATTAGCAGATATATTAACCACTGCAACAATGTTGAATATTAAAAATAAGTTTATTAAAAACATTAACAAAATAATGAAATTTGAATCCGATTATGAAAAAGGTACAATTCTCTCCACTTATTGATTACCATTGGTATGTTTTTTGACGTTTCATCAACATCTAAGAAATCGTGTTAAAAAACATTGTCTGAAATGTTACATTCTATGGCACTGTGAGCCATGTGCTCTCCGAGTTCTGATGAGAGACAGCAGTTTACTAAAGTCAGGAGATTCACAGTTAATGTAAGAAAGATTACTAAGTAATATACATGTATATGCACTTGTTACTACGCTGATGTGCAAGGCAAAATAAAAACAAAATGTATAATTCTTGTCACCAAATGGGTGTCATTTTCCAAAGCCTAATATTTTCGTAAGGTAAAAATTACAAAAAATTCAGTTGATAAATAAATTTCACTGTAATACCTTGACCTTTGACCTGCATCTATGACATAATTTCGTTTGTTTGTTAAGCAATTGCTTTTAGTCATATTTCTACTAAATGAATCGAAATTTAACCTATAGTGTATTCAAATTTTCAATTATATGTGAGAAATTCTGTCCATAAGTCAACTCTCGAGTATTTGAGAAAACTATATTGACCTCTGACCTCCTAAATTCAAGCAAACCAAAATATGATTAATTTCCATCTTTTAATTGAAAGTAGAGAAATCTTGTCAAAAGGAACTGGGACCAAAATCCAGCACACGTTCATCCTTGCCTTTACCATACAAATGTAGCACAGAATGTCTTGGATTAGACTTTCCAAAGAAAAAAACCCATCAAATAATGAATCTGCTGGTTTCGAAATATATTACAATCCTAAGGGTGAAAATATTGGAGATTCCTTCAAAAAATAATTGCCTCCAATATGCTTCTAAACGAAGTATATTAACTGTTTCTCTCTTTTACTAAACTCATTCACCCCAGAAAGTTCATAATGAACTATTCCAACCTTTAAACTGGAAGAGGGAAGAGTTCAAATGTGTCTTCAGGGGTGAAAGAGTTAATTTACATGCTGTGGTCATATTGGTCAAATAAACACTGGACACCATATGTTACAATACTGTTTACATGTTAATGATATGACGGTCAAATATTCAAAACACCGGCTAACCTCTCTCTATCTGGTTGAACAAAACCTGTGTTTTCATTGATAACATTATTTATTTGTGTTTGAAAAACACTGTAAAAGTCATTTTCTGGTGATCTACAATTTTCAAGGTTTTCCCACATAATTGTTTATGTGGGATCTGTTATTCGCGGGTTTCAGAACTACAGTGTACTGGCAACGACTCTCAGTGCTACGGTAAAGATGGGTTATGTAATTTTGCAGTATGTATTTTTTTCCTAGAAAAAATATTACATTGTACCTCCAAAATAACAAGTTTTACAGTACCGTACTAGAAGTCTTATACTAGAGTATCAATATTTATATCATATTGTATCAATTAAACACTACAGTAAAACCTTGTTATACTGCCACCATTTGTTCAGAGAAATGTTGGCATTATAAAGGGGTTTTGCGATAAATTGAGGGAAATATATAAAGGAATTCTTAAGAAAACAAAAACAAGTGGCCCAATGGGCCTGCATCGCTCACCTGGTATAAAACTCACACTTGTAACCTTAAAAGTGATCTAAAATAAAGCTACGGGCAAAATATCAGTATTTAGGATAGCCTATTTGTATAGCCTTTCATCTTAGGATGCAACTTGCAAAGTATAAACATCCTGGGACCCATGGTTATTTAAAAGAGGTTGTTTAAAGATTTTAAACAAATTTGGCCCCTGTGACCTTGAATATAAGTCAAAGTCATTCACTTTAACAAACAAAGTAGTCCTTGATCCCAGCATATGCTACTGACTAAATATCAACATCCTGAGCCTTTTGGTTATTCAGAACAAGTTGTTGAAATATTTTAAACATATTTGCTCCTTGTGACCTTGAATATGAGTCAAGGTCATACATTTAAACAAACTTGGTAGCCCTTGATCCTAGTATGCTACTGACTAAATATCATCACCCTGGGAATTATGGTTGTTCATAAGATGTTGTTTAAAGTTTTTAACATATTTGACCCCTCTGACCTTGAATATGGGTGAAGGTTATTCATTTAAACAAACTTAGTAGCACTTGATCCTAGTATGCTATTGACTAAATATCATCCCCCTGGGAATTATGGTTGTTCAGAAGAAGTTGTTAAAAGTTTTTAACATATTTGGCGCCTGTGACCTTGAATATAGATGAAGGGCATTTATTTGAACAAACTTTGCAGCCCTTTATCTCAGCATGCTACTGGCCAGATATCATTACCCTGGGCTTTTTGGTTATTCAGAAGAAGTTGTTTAAAGTTTTTAACATATTTGACCCCTGTGACCTTGAATATGGGTGAAGGTTATTCATTTAAACAAACTTTAGAGCCCTTCATCTTAGCTAGCTACTGGCCAAATATCATCATCCTGGGCATTTTGGTTATTCAGGAGAAGTTGTTTAAAGTTTTAAACATATTTGACCCCTGTGACCTTGAAAATGAGTGAAGGTCATTCATTTGAACAAACTTTTTACCCCTTCATCTTAGCATGCTACTGGCCAAATATCATCACCCTGTGCATTTTGGTTATTCAGAAGAAGTTGTTTAAAGTTTTTAACATATTAGACCCCTGTGACCTTGAATATGGGTGAAGGTCATTCATTTGAACAAACTTTTTTCCCCTTCATCTTAGCATGCTACTGGCCAAATATCGTCACCCTGTGCATTTTGGTTATTCAGAAGAAGTTGTTTAAAGTTTTTAACATATTTGAACCCTGTGACCTTGAATATGGGTGAAGGTCATTCATTTGAACAAACTTTTTTCCCCTTCATCTTAGCATGCTACTGGCCAAATATCGTCACCCTGTGCATTTTGGTTATTCAGAAGAAGTTGTTAAAAGTTTTTTTAATACAATTGACCCCTGTGACCTTGAAAATAGGTGAAGGTCATTAACTTAAACAAACTTTGTAGCCCTTCATCCCAGCATGCTACTGGCCAAATATCATCACCCTGTGCATTTTGGTTATTCAGAAGAAGTTGTTAAAAGTTTTTTTAATACAATTGACCCCTGTGACCTTGAAAATAGGTGAAGGTCATTCACTTAAACAAACTTTTTACCCCTTCGTCCCAGCATGCTACTGGCTAAATATCATCACCCTGTGCATTTTGGTTATTCAGAAGAAGTTGTTAAAAGTTTTTTTAATACAATTGACCCCTGTGACCTTGAAAATAGGTGAAGGCCATTCACTTAAACAAACTTTGTAGCCCTTCATCCCAGCATGCTACTGGCCAAATATCATCACCCTGAGCATTTTGGTTATTCAGAAGAAGTTGTTAAAAGTTTTTTTAATACAATTGACCCCTGTGACCTTGAAAATAGGTGAAGGCCATTCACTTAAACAAACTTTGTAGCCCTTCATCCCAGCATGCTACTGGCCAAATATCATCACCCTGTGCATTTTGGTTATTCAGAAGAAGTTGTTAAAAGTTTTTTTAATACAATTGACCCCTGTGACCTTGAAAATAGGTGAAGGGCATTAATTTTAACAAACTTTGTAGCCCTTCATCCATGTTTGCTTCTGGCCAAATATGGACACCCTGTGCCTTTCGGTTATTAAGAAGAAGTTGTTTAAGGTAAAATATTGACGACGGACAACGGACGCCGCGCCACGGCATAAGCTCACCTGGCACGATGTGCCAGGTGAGCTAAAAAATGGTAATTGAAATATGTTGGCGGTAAATGAGGTGACAAATAAACGAGGGGCATTATATTGAGGTCTTACTGTGCTAGAAATATTTGTTCGTGTCACCATCATTTTGTCAGCTACATAATGTATTGGTTTCAAAGCTATAAGTTATTATTTCAAGCAAACATAAAAAAAATCAAATCAAACTAAATTCAACATTATACAAACAACCAATGAAATAAAACAAGAGATCCCAGAGGGATCTTGACGCCCACCTTTGTACCATCTTCATTAGTTCTTTGTCAGTTCGATCTTTTCTTTTCTTTCCTCTAATCTGTTTGATCGACTCATGTTAACAGTAAATGCACCTTGAGGTAACTTTTGATCTAAACTTAATACTGATGTGTATGAAAGCCAACCTTCAAAGTGAGTTTGTCATTTCACATATTTACTAGTACAGTACTTAATGTGAAAGAAATAGAATCGATCATTGCAATATGAAAAAGATCTGTTTAGCTCTTCTTTTAATCCATTTTGTTTTTACGATCAGTCTCAAAATAAAACATACACAACAATGGATCAAGGGGAACCTAAATTTAAAATTTGAGAAAGATCCCTCCCGCACTTCCCGTGAAATAGCAATAACAAACTTTCACTATCAAAATCCAAGATGGCTGCCTGTCGGCCATGTTGTTTATCCGATCAGTCTCTAAAATTGCCCTGCACAGCTAGGACCAAGGGGGACCTACATATAAAATTTGAGAAAGATCCCTCTAGTTCTTCCGGAGAAATAGCGGTAACAAATCCACACTATCAAAATCCAAGATGGCTACCTGTCGGTCATGTTGTTTATCTGATCAATATCAAAAGTTGCCCTGCATAGCTTAGGACCAAGGGGACCCTACATATAAAATTTGAGAAAGATCCCTCTGGTACTTCTTGAGAAATAGCGATAACAAACTTTCACTATCAAAATCCAAGATGGCTGCCTGTCGGCCATGTTGTTAATCCGATCAGTCTCAAAAGTTGCCCTGCATAGCTTAGGACCAAGGGGACCCTACATATAAAATTTGAGAAAGATTCTTTTGATACTTCTTGAGAAATACCGATAACAAACTTTCAATATCAAAATCAAAGATGTCTGCCTGTCGGCCATGTTGTTTAACCGATCAGTCTCAAAAAAAATGCCCTGCACAGCTAAGGACCAAGGGGAACCTACATATAAAATTTGAGAAAGATCCCTCTGGGACTTCCTGAGAAATAGCGATAACAAACTTTCAATATCAAAATTCAAGATGGCTGCCTGTCGGCCATGTTGTTTATCCGATCACTCTCAAAAGTTGCCCTGCACAGCTAAGGACTTGAGAAAGATCCCTCTAGTACTTCTTGAGAAATAGCGATAACAAACTTTCACTATCAAAATCCAAGATGGCTGCCTGTCGGCCATGTTGTTTATCCGATCACTCTCAAAAGTTGCCCTGCACAGCTAAGGTCCAAGGGGAACCTGCATATAAAATTTGAGAAAGATCCCTCTGGTACTTCTTGAGAAATACCGATAACAAGAATTGTTTACGGACGGACGACGGACGACGGACGACGGACGACGGACGGACCACGGACCACGGACCACGGACGCGAGGTGATTTGAATAGCCCACCATCAGATGATGGTGGGCTAAAAAGAAACAAATTTATATATGTGGAATTATTCTTCAGTGTAACATATTGTATCATATATATTGTATCTTTGCATATACTATTTCACACAAAAACAAATTCATACAAAGAATAGTTCATAGAAATGTTATTTCACACAAAAACTAATTCATACAAATAATAGTTCGTAGAAATGCTATTTCACACATAATCTAGTTCATACAAATAATAGTTCATAGACATGTTATTTCACACAAAAACTAATTCATACAAAGAATAGTTCATAGAAATGCTATTTCACACAAAAACTAGTTCATACAAATGATAGTTCATAGAAATACTATTTCACACATAATCTAGATCATACAAATATAAGTTCGTAGAAATACTATTTCACACATAATCTAGTTCATACAAATAATAGTTCATAGGAATGCTATTTCACACATAATCTAGTTCATACAAATATAAGTTCATAGAAATGCTATTTCACACATAATCTAGTTCATACAAATAATAGTTCATAGAAATACTACTTCTCACAAAATCTAGTTCATATAAATGATAGTTTTTAGAAATGCTATTTTACATATAATCTAGTTCATACAAATAACAGTTCATAGAAATACTACTTCACACAAAAACTACTTCATACAAATGATAGTTCATAGAAATACTATTTCACACATAATCTAGATCATACAAATATAAGTTCGTAGAAATGCTATTTCACACATAATCTTTTCACTGATGAACATTTTGTTATGACATTATGAAGCAAAGTTGATCAGAATTAAACAAGGAGTCAACTGACCAAAGGTCAAGGTCATCGGGTCACGGGTCAAGATAAAATTTTGTAGCTTTTCACTGGTGAACTTTTCGCTATGACATTATGGAGCAAAGTTGTTCTGAATTAAACAAAGAGACACACTGAAGTAAAAAGTCGAGGTCAAAGGTCAAGGTCATTATATTCAAAGGTCAAGGTCAAATTTTGCACCTTTTCACTGATGAACATTTTGTTATGACATGACGAAGCAAAGTTGATCAGAATTAAACAAGGATTCAATTGACCAAGAGTCAAGGTCATTAGGTCAAAGGTCAAGGTTAAATTTCGTATCTTTTCACTGGTGAAAATTTTGCTATGACACTTTGAAGCAATGTAGCTCAGAATTAAACAAGGAGTCAATTGACCAAAGGTCAAGGTCACTGGGTCAAAGGTCAAGGTTATTTTTTTACATTTTCCCTGATGAACATTTTGTTATGATATTAAGAAGCAAAGTTGGTCGGAATTAAAGAATATGTCAACTGACCAAAGATCACGGTCACTGGGTTAATGGTCAAGGGCATTTGGGTCCAAAGGTCAAAGACAAAGTGGATCTCTGACTTTGACCATGGCTCTTGATGGAGGAGGTATATAAGGTGAAATAAAACAAATTAAAGCTAACAAATGAGTATTGAACCGGTATTTACATTTTTGTTAGCCCAGCAAATATGGAGGTGGAAGGAAACAAGACTCACATCATAGTACATGTAAAATGTATATTTTGCTTCCTTGCGATTCTTTTTGAAGTCCAAATATCAAACGTCAAGCTCAGCTATATGGGCAGATTGCTTCTTGATGATTATGGGGGATATATTGCCACAAGACGGGGCCCTTACTGACCTGTCAGTGTTCTAGTTTATGTACTTAACAAATAGTTTCCAATGACCATAAATGAAAGATACATTTCAGTGGAGTTTTTGGTGTGAAACTCTTTTGAAACAGAGATACAAAAAAACACACATTAAACAAACTCATTTCCTTAAGGTTTGTCAGTACAGTCTTTGGCGACACTGCTTCTATTTCTGTCGAGTCTTAACCCTTTCACCCCTATGTAACTTTAGTAGACTCTACCATGCATTGATCTGGATGGGTCCATTATGGCCTACAGTGGTGAAAGGGTTAATGCAACTCTTGGCTAGATGAGAGCGCTAGAACGTCGTAAACTCGTCATAAGTTGTCAACACACGCTGTTTCCACTGAGAACGGACAGTTCTGGGTGTATAGTGTATAGTGATAGGCTTCAAACGTTCATTAAGCGACCCTTCATTGTCTTTCGCGTGCACCACAAACACATCACCTGTCCTAAAACAAAATGTTACATGTTATACATGAGGGTTAAGAAATAATACCTGAACACTGACAGATCAGCAAGGGCATGCCTTGCGCCTGCCCGTTTCTTCCCCCATGGTTTATATTTAGTAACAGTGATTTTGACCTTGACCTTAACCCTTTCACCACTGTAGACCAGAATGGACTCATCCAGATAATGTATGGTAGCGTCTACTAAAGTTACATAGGGGTAAAAGGGGTAAATACTTTTTAATAAAACTGTAACAAACAAAAGATTAATCAACAACTGAGTGTCAGGAGTGTAAAAATTCACCGGGGACAGACTGGGATTTGAACCTTGGACTTGGGTGTTTAAGAGTAATTTTACACGTGATGGAGGTTTAGATCGATTTTCGGTAAAAAAAAAAAAAAAAACACTCACAAAAAAGGCTGTAACAAATTCTCAGGTCCCTGTTGCCCAACTGTGCTACAGTTATAACCAAACGGAAGTCAAAGGGACATTACAACACTGCAGAGGGACAGGAAACTTTTAATAAATTGAAGTCTTTTTTCATCCACCGCACAAACTACAAATTGTGTATCCTTCTATTAAAGTCTCGACAAAAGAAACATCTGTACTCACCCTCAAAGGCTCCTGGGGTGCAGGTGGTGTCTGGGACACAGACTTGGGTATAGCCTCCGATTGTTGAGTGACCTTGACATTCTTCATACCAAATATTAGTGAGTAGCTAATTTTTCTAAAAATCTAATTTTATTATTATTATTTTTTTATTTTTTTCTTCCAATTCTAAAATGGCTTCATCTAATTTTCGACTTCTAGTTGCAATTTGATCTACTTAATCTTATTTTTCAATTTTTGGTTGCATTTGACAAGTGTGCCATCTAACTATTTTAACTTTTGGTTCCAATTTCACTACAATTTCATGTAACTTTTTAAGTTTCACTCGAATTAAATTAGTTTTTCATCTTCTAGTTCCAATATCATTGCTGTTTCATCTAAGTTGTCATCTTTATTTTCCAGTTACTCTTCAGCTTAATCTTATTTTTCAACTATTTATTTTAAATCACAATTTTTTCATCTAAGATTTCAACTTTAAGTTCAAATTTGATAAGTGTGGTATCTAATTGTTCATGTTTTTATTTCATTTAATCGAAAGTTTTTTAATCTTTTAACTCTAATTTTGCAAATGTTCATTTATTTTTTCAACTTTTGATTCTAATTTTACCACAGGTCCACCTATTTGTTCAATGTTTGGTCCCATTTTTTTCTACAGATTTGTTTAAGTTTTCAACTTTTAGTTCCAAATTGAAAAATGTGCTATCTAATTTTTTTTATTTTTTTTATTCCAGTTCTATTGAAAAAAAATCCAACTTTAACTGTTTATTGTGCAAATGTTTATCTAATTTGTCAACCTTTGGTTCTAATTTTACCAGTTTCATCAATTTGTTCAATTTTTGGTCCCACTGCAGTTTCCTGTAATTGTTCAACTTTTAGTTTTTAAGTGACTGGCAGGCGCGGATTTAGGGGGGGGGGGGCACACCCGGCCCCGGCCCCCCATTTTGGCGGC
>NW_018408878.1:1457205-1466658 GCF_002113885.1 Mizuhopecten yessoensis
GCGTATGTGCCTCCTAAGTTGTACCATTTTAACCAGATAGCTTAGCAAATGTACCACTGTTGGTAATATGCACGCCCTTACATGAGTTAATCAGCGTGGACATTTCAGATATATCATTGTCTACACTAGTGAATTAGTCAACAATTATAAAACGCGAGACTATATAGCTAGTGGCCTTGGGTGTCGCACTGATTTGAACTTATCCGTTTGTTTAGCAACTTAGTGATGCCATGAGTAACTCATTAATTAAACAGCAACGATGTTATGGTGTTATTTGTTCTTCTGTACGACAAACTATTACATGAAGTACTGTACTGTAGGTACAATGTCTGAAGACTAGATATTGTGCGTCCCTACATTTGTTTTTGACGGTGGACCTCTTGTATCCCCCTTGCGGGCGGGACGCCAAATTAGGTAATAATGAACAAGCCCCCTGTGGATTCATACATTTGTCATCACCAGGTTGCCCCTATAATAATTCCATCTAACTTCTAAAACACGCTGTTGATAGAGAATTTGAACCGAAACTTTAATTTTCTTTCCAGTACACAAAAATAGTCTTGGGGCCATACTTAAAATATTTTTTTCTTCTGCTTGTTAATTAAACATAAAAACAATCCTCAGAACACGTGAAATCGCTTCTGAGACGTTCTAGAAAACACAACTTTTTTGGGGGAAATCATTCGGCAGCACACCGTTAACTATTGAGAAAAATTTCTCGGCCCCCCCTTTTAGGAAATCCTGGATCCGCCCCTGACTGGCGTTCGACTTCAGTAACCAAGGTCAGTGTGAATCCATGTAGTTATTGTTTATTCAATAAGATTGACAAAATTTCGTTTCTTTTCGTGAGACCGATTGAAATTCGTGAGAAATGTGTCTCACGCCGTGAGGATAATTTCTGAAGTAGTTTTCGTGAGTCTCCCGCCAAAATCGTTAGATATGGCATGCATGACTTTAGGTTCTAATTTTGCTAACATTTGATCAAATATTCCTGCTTCATTCGTCAGTGATTCATCTAATTTATCTAATCTTTTATCCATTTTGTTAGTCGTTTCTTCCATTTTCTGAGCCGTTTCTTCCATTTTCTGACCCTTTGCATCCATATCTAAACTCCAGCTTGCTAATGCTTTAACATCAGCTCGCAACTTTTCAATATCTTTCTCATTTAATATTTTTCTTTCCAATTCTTCCACTCTTGATGCAAGGTTGACATTGTTTGTGTGCAAAATGTGTCTGAAATAAATAACAGATGCATAATATTAGGATTTTATATATTTATTGTTTGTAACTCATGAAAAAACTCGGCCTGAACGGACAGAGGGACGGAACCCTCGAACTCGCGGCCCAATAGTGAAACCGTGAACGGACCAAGGGCTTATTTAACGTTCGGTTGATTGTTGAACACTTCGAAATAACACGGACAAAATTCAAAAAATATACTATGCAATTGTTACGGATCATGTGTGCAATGTTTTATTGAAACAAGCGTACTTGTTGAAATGGTGCCGTGAGGATTAACTCATTCACCCCTGAAGACACATTTAAACTCTTGTAGTTCAAAGGTTAGGTTTGAATAGAGTTAATAGTTTATACGGTGCAGAACCGATGGACTGACGAAAAAAATGTTACGAGTTAACTCCCTTTGTTGCATAGATTTGACAATAATGATATAATTATACAATATCGTTTGTACCGAAGGAAAACAGAAAAAAAAACTGAAATCCTTACTGGTTTTAGTACATACAGTGTATACAGTGTATTTATATTGTACTTACATGAGCATTCCGTTAACCAATACCACCAACCCCAAGGCGACAAAATGCAGGTTATCTGAAAAATTAATATTGCAGATATTGGTCATACTAACAGCATGATTTGAAAGTTTAAGATATTTACCAATATCATAGAAGAAATCAGTGCTTATTTTGATAACAGGTTATATTGATCTCTGACCGCTGCAGCTGAAGCTGTCAAATACTTTTAGAACAATGAACATAGCTTTAGCCACAAGTGAAACAAATTCAGCATAAGTCTGAGGTTTATGGTTTAACCACGGAATTAGATTAGGTTATCTAAGTCCGTGGTTTAACATCCTTGCAACAGACCAGGGTCATATGAGGACGGATGGTGTAGAAAGACACTGCCAGAAAGAGAAAGTAGACAGAAAAATGTAAACGAAAATAGCCCAAAGTGTTGCAATGGGGGCAGCAGATAAATTTTGGTCGCTTCCGTATTTTCTTTCGAGTTACAGTTTTTGTCAGTGGTAAGGGGGTCATCAATTAACCTATCACGTGTCCCTTTGGTGGTAAACCTTGATTGAAGCCAAATGTAAAATAAATGTATAAATGTTGATTACCCGATAGTGTCTATGGGGTTGCAAATATAATTTATATTGGGAAAAAAACCTGTTGTATGCATTTATGGTTAAAAACATTAATTTGATTTTTTAAGCATTTTGAACAATGTCTTCCCGTCAATGTTGTCTGGCCATAGACACTACTCGAGTCACGCTCAAACTATCCCACTGTTGTGACTAGCGGGCGACAGCCTATAATTCATTACAATTTGTTTTACTACGAGTGTTGCGTGCCCTTTTTTCATAAGGTACATTCATATAAAGACGTCTTTAGATATTCAAACTGTAACTATAACTTGATATCCTGTCTATTGGGTCTTACGATACACTGTTAAGATACTCATAATGCATAGTATTTGGTAAATAACAAAAGAGTTTTCGGCGTAATATTAAAAAAAACAACACTTCTACGAAACATCTTGTGGACTGCCCCTGCCGAAACACATTGTATATCAAGGTCGTTCATCAAAATATACATAGCCCCCTGTGTTCCGCTGTTGTAAATAGATAATATCTGGAGTACTCCGATAAAGTCTGCAAACAATCAGAAAATTACCTTTGTTTATATTACTTAATATGTTTGGAGTATGTGTGTAAGCAGACGGGCATCGCAATCTGTTATGTGTGTACATGCCTGTGTGGATTCGGCAACCGACTGGTGTTTATATACATACACAACGATAAATAGTTTTAAATGTCCATGTGACGGTAAAAATATAAATAAAACAAAACACGAAGAATAGTATAATCGCCCGTACACGAAGACTAGCATAAACATTTTAATTTTTCGGACCATATAAAATGTAAAATTTCGCAATAAAAATATTAATGGGCGAAAGCGCTAGCCGATTATACTAGTCTTCGTGTTTTGTTTTGTTTTATTTATACATAAACAACTATAGGGAAACAATGTTATATTTTGTCAAATTTTGCTGTTTGTATATCAACAAAAATATAAAGAGTGTCGGGGTCCAGCTGATACAATAATCGTTGATGGGTAAAAGTTATGACGTCATCATGATGGCAACGGATTCTGTATAAAAAAACCTATTGGAAAACCAATTCATATGTTTGATGTTAAATTGTGCTGTCATTCCGTGACTTAAGTTAAACTATATCATCAAAAATAAAGGGTGTCGAATTGATACAATACAATTATAATCTTGAATCTGATATATATAACAGATGTTCCATTTAGTATCACACAAACACATCTACGACACTACACCAGAGGTAGTATTGCTTTGTTTGTTTGTTTGTTTATGTTTAACGGCCCATCGACGGCTGTGGTCATTTAGGGCCATGGTGATTTATTTATTTATTTTACTTTTTTAACAAACATGTGAATAGCGAAGATAAAATCAGATAAAATGGTTCATTTTAAAAGTATTCGCATTGTATGTGTAGATAATAAAAATAATAAAAGGGAGTTAAAATAATAAAAGAGATAACGAATAGATGATATGGAATATGCGATATATATATAACGTCAAAAATGATAAGGTGGGTTAAAAGACATCAGAGTCTATAAAATAGACCGATGTCTTTCAAATAGTTAAATAATGCCTTCGAATCCACGGAACTGAAAAGTGTTTTCATATCCGGGACTCGGAAGTAGTTATCACGAATGTGTTTAAAATCGGAACATTCTATTAAAAAATGCTCCACTGTAAATGGAGTGTCACATGCGTGGCATGAAGGTATATCTTCTCGTTTTAAAAGGTACGAATGAGTAGGATATGTGTGCCCAGTGCGGAGCCGAGCGAGGACAACTTCCTCTCTACGATCTTTCCGACTGGGAATAGATGTTTTAAGTTTCGGTTGTATCTTAAAAAGTTTGTTGTTGGTCTCCAGAGACCAGCGTTTCTGCCATTCATTTTGAATGGCTGTACGAATAGTAGGTTTAAAATCTGTGTATGGTAGTTTGATATTTGTTTGTTCGAGATTCAATGCATTTTTTGCTTCCCTGTCAGCAAATTCGTTGCCTTTTATTCCGACATGGCTCGGAATCCATAGTAAAGTTATTTTAGACTTTTTTAATATACGAGATATTCGATGAGCAAGGTTTTGTACGATTGTGTTTTTAGGATCTCGTAACTGTAAACTCTGTAGGACAGATAGAGAGTCTGAACAAATAATTGCCTTTTTAATGCGGTGTTCATCGATATGGTCGAGGGCCAAACCAATGGCGCATGCTTCAGCAGAAAAGATGGAGGCGCCGTCTGGTAGTCGGACTGAAGTGCAAGTATTGGCAGTACAGCAGGCTGCTGCCACTTTCTCACCTTCTTTGGAGCCATCGGTGTAAAGTTGTGTATGAGAAGGGTAATTCGAAATGCATTCCCGAAAGGAGGATTTGTGTTCTTCGGGCATAACACTTGATTTCCCTCGCTCATGTAATGTAAAGTTAAAATCGGGGGTTTGAATGGTCCACGGAGGAACATCAGATATGTTAAATTCAGCTATGTCCGTCAATTTTATGTTGAGTTCTTGCAGGAAATTCAAAATTCGGATACCAAATGTTGGCAGAAGTTTTTGGTTTTGCGTAAATATGTTTTGGTATTTGGGGTTGAATACTTGGTTGAAAGCAGGATTTTTAGGGTTTGATTTTAATTGAGTTGCAAATTGTAATGAAAGTTTTATTCTTCTGTCATAAAGGGATGGTTCATTTGCTTCCACGTACAGGCTTTTTACAGGTGTTGTTCGAAAAGCTCCCAGGGCAAGACGTAGCCCTTGGTTATGGATTGGATCTAGCATCTGAAGGTACGAACTGCGCGCTGACCCGTATACCATAGAACCATAATCCAGTTTTGTTCGAATAAGTGATCTGTATAGGCGCAAAAGCATTTCACGATCCGCTCCCCAATCAGTATGAGAAAGGACTCGTATAATGTTTAACGCCTTGGAACACTTATCCTTCAGATACTTTATATGTGGTATGAAAGAGAGTTTCGAATCAAAAATGAGGCCGAGAAATTTAGTCTGTTCAACAACAGGAATTCTAGTGCCATCGAGTGTTAGATTTGGGTCATTGTGTGCTTTTCGTTTTTGACAGAAATGCATGCACACAGTTTTGGATTTAGAGAATTTGAAGCCGTTTTCGTCTGCCCAATTTTGTAGTTTGTTTAAACTCTGTTGAAGTTGTCGTTCTATCGTGTGCATGTTCTTAGATCTGTAACAGATCAAGAAGTCATCCACAAATAACGACCCTTCTGTTGATTGACCAAGACATTTGACTATATCATTGATTTTAAGACCAAACAGTGTGACTGATAGGATTCCACCCTGTGGGACTCCCATTTCCTGTTTAGACGTTTCAGAAAAAGTTGAACCAACACGGACTTTGAAGTGTCTATCTGATAGGTAATTAGATATAAAATTGGGAAGGTTTCCACGTACGCCAAGGTCGTGAAGATCTTTCATGATGCCATACTGCCATGTAGTATCATAGGCCTTCTCAAGATCGAAGAACACAGCGACAAGGTGTTCTTTCTTGGCGAAAGCCTCTCGAATGAACGTCTCTAATCTGATGAGATGGTCATTTGTCCCTCTTCTATTTCTAAAGCCACTTTGAAGAGGGGATATTATATCGTTGGCCTCAAGAAACCAAACCAGTCTAGTGTTTATCATTCGTTCTAAAGTTTTACATACACAACTAGTCAGAGAGATAGGACGATAGTTGTTTGGGTCAGTAGCATCCTTTCCCGGTTTTGGGATAGGTATAATTGTGGAGTTCTTCCACGAATCGGGAATCTTTCCGGAAGCGTAAACTTGGTTGAATATGTAAAGAAGGCATGTTAGTGAAGAGTCCGGTAAGTGCTTTAGAAATTGATATGGAATATCATCAGGACCTGAAGCAGTGTCCTGTGATTTTCTAAGCGAATCAACAAGTTCTGGTAGGGTAAATTGTTCATTATAACTTTCTTTGTTTGATGATTTGAAATTGAGCCGTTTCTTTTCTCTCTTTTTTTTCAAAGACTGGAATTTTTGGGAGTGGTTTAAAGGGGATGAGTTTTTAGCTATGTTTTTTGCAAATGCATCAGCAATTTCAGTTATAGACGAGAAAATTTTGTTTTTATTAATGAGGTGGGAGGATGTTGCCTTTTTCTTTTTCCCACTTATTTTCCGAATCATATCCCATACTTTTTTTGAGGACGTGTTTGATGATATCTTGGATACATATTCTCTCCAGCTGTTTCTTTTGTCAATTTTAATTGATCGCCGAGCCTTTGCCCGCCAAATTTTAAATTCACTGTAGTTTGAAGCAGTTGGGCAATTGAAGTAGCGTCTTAGAGCAGCTGCCCGATTACTGCGTGTTTTAAAAGATTCTTCAGATAAAAGGAACTTCGTAGGTTTTGGAGCGGATTTTGGAATTGTCTTTTGGGCAATAGAAGTGAGTGTTTCAGTAAAAGTTTTGATAGGGTCGTCGAGGTTAGTAAAATTGTCTATGGTTAGTTTTTCAATGCACATGTGTTGGAATTGGGCCCAATCTGCTTTGTGCATATTCCATCGAGGTAGAGGATCATCAAGAGGAGTCCCAATATTCTGAAGAAAAATTGGGAAGTGGTCACTCCCACAAAGATCATCATTTACCCTCCAGTCATAGTCAAGTAAAATGGATGGATGGCATAATGATAGATCAATGTGGGTACGAGAGCCTGTAGCAGGGTGTAAATAAGTAGGGGTATTGTTGTTAAAAAGGCACAAGTTGTTTTTATCTATAAATTCCTCAATACGTCTTCCTCTCTCGTCTGTGTTGGGAGAGCCCCACAGGCTATTATGACCATTAAAATCACCGAGGATTATGAATGGTGTTGGGAGCTGGGAGACGAGATTATTGAGTTGCTCACAAGTGAAAACAATACTCGGAGGGAGATAAATTGAACAGACGGTTATTTGTCTGTGTAATGTTGCACAGACAGCAACAGCCTGTAAATTTGTGTTTAACTTGATCATTCTGTGAGGAATATTTTTATGGACAGCTACCGCTGCGCCACCTGCTGCTCTGCTAACTACAGTTGGAATGTTAGTGTAGAGTGAGAAATTTCTAAGCGTGATTGGGTTTTTGAGCATGATTTCTTGTAGACAAAAAATGGCGGGTCTAAATTCTTTTGATAGATTCTGAAATTCTTCTATATTTGCCTTTAATCCGCGGATGTTCCATTGGATAATTGTATTATTTATCTTTTGCTATTTTGGCTGGATTTCGATGGAGTCGAAGCACGAAGCGCTGAGGCATTCGTCTCCATCTCATCATCGAAATCTAGTAGGACATTGAACCGGTTTGTCGGGTCCTCTGATCCTTTGCCAAAGGTGACATTCAGATCCGGTCCTTCAGATTTGCCCCTCGCTATTCTAATTTTTTTCCTAGGTCTGTTGGTAGGTGATGTTGCCTCTGGTCTCAGTTGGGATCGAGGAACAGATGTGAGTGAGCGAGATCGCTGCGAACGCACATGTGCCCTAGATGGGCCAACCTTTGAAGGGTTTTCTCCTGAAGTGGAAGGTGTTTTTGATGGTGGTGCTGGTTTTGATTGTGGTGCTGGTTTTGATTGTGGTGCAGGTTTTGATGAAGATGCTGGTTTTGATGAAGATGCTGGTTTTGATGGTGATGCTGCTTTTGACTGTTTGTTGTTTTTGGTTGGTTTTCGTATAGACGTGAAACGAGATGGGTCTCCCGTGAGGATTTTCAAGTTATCTTGGCCAGACATGTCTGGGACTTGTGAGCCCCAGGCAGGTATGTCTGCAGATACTTGAACTGAAGCATCCTTGACTGCGACACTGTCAACCGGCGACCGGACTTTCGTCACTTGTGCATATGAGGGAGCAGCCACGTCCGTGCTCTCCACTATCCTCCTAGCCTCGGGGAAGGAGACATTTCGGGTAAATTTGACCCGCAATATCTCTCTCTCGCGATTCCAGGCAGGACAGTCTCGAGACGAAGCAGCATGCTTTCCCTCACAATTAACACAACGCAGGTTGGCAATATCACAGTCGCTTTGGTCCTCATGACCTTCACGACCACAGTACTGGCAAACGGTCTTCCGCCTACATCTTTTTTCATGATGTCCGTACTTCTGGCAGTTACGGCATCTTAATGGATTAGGGATGTAGACGGAGACACTACACCTTTGGTAACCAATCACTACGGCCGAAGGTAGTGATGGGGTAGCAAAGGTCAGTACAAATGTGTCTGTTGGAACCAACTTGTTGTTCTTCTTGGACAAAATCCGTCGCACCTCAGAGACTGGGATCTCCTCCTCCTGGAAGTACTCCAGTATGGCGGCATCAGCGTCATTACGCAGGGCGGGGCATCTGATTACCCCCTTGCTGCTGTTTAGTGATGGATGTGCTTTCACTATAACACTGATACCTCCAAAACTGGTGGTACCCAGTAGGTTAATCGCCTGTTGTTTGCGAAAAACTTCGATTAGGAGATCGCCAGATCCCAAAGGTTTGACGGACTTTACGTCCCCAGCTATTCCTTTTATACCCTTCCTCAACAGAAGAGGAGACAATGTTGCTGCAGTTTTTCCACTCGTGGTTGACGACATGATGATGAATTGTGGGAATGTGGTAGTTGTAGGGTGTTTTTCTGTGTTTTTTTCATTACCCATGTATGTTTATTAATTAGTTCACTGTCTGTGTCCCCGCCCGCCCCGGAGCCCAACAAGGGGACACTAATATCAGCGCGGATATCCAGCGCCAAAGTGTCAGGGATACACAAAGTAGTATACTCGTAAAAGTATACATAACGAGTATATATATTACCCGGAAGAGCATACTCTCGCGATTGACCCTAAGCCACCGCCTTCTTGGAAGTATGTAAACCAAGGGCTCGGCGTGACCAGCCGATTGGTGATAGAGGGCCCATACCACCTCTCGACTTCCCAGAGTCCGAAGCCAAAGTAGCATGTTGCAGAAAGTCGGATCATGTCTCCCTCCAATCCAGAGTTCATCAGTGATTCCGACCCCTGCTCAACCACCAGGATCTTCTTCCCCCAGGAATACGAGACGCAACCCACGGCAAACAGGTTGGCTCAAATTGGAGCTACTGTGAAAGCCTTCTGCTACGTTGACGCCCAGCGCGCGACAATCACACC
>NW_018408878.1:1468488-1488991 GCF_002113885.1 Mizuhopecten yessoensis
CCAATGATTTATTCATGATTGCGGTAATCAAAGGAAGCAGTGCTTCAAGACATTGCTTTAATAGGTCTGTAGGCAGTGGATCAAGCTCACAGGACTTCGATTGCGAGGTCATGATAATGTTGCGCAACTCGTCCTGGGTTGTTGGTGAGAGCTTTGTCAATGGTTCCCCATCAAATGCAATGTCGGCAGTCATGACAGAGATGTCAATGTCAGCAGAGGTGTTCACTTCGGTAATATTTTTCCTGATTGAGCTGATTTTATTCAGAAAGTAATCACTGAACTTGCTTGCTAAGTCTTTTTCAGAATTACAGCTTGGTAGGATAATTTCACCTTTCTGTCCCATTAGGTTTTTGGTGAGTCTAAAAAGTTGTCTTTTATCTTTGCCACATCCTTCGATTTTTTCCGAAAAATAAGCTTTCTTTGACTGAAAGAGCAGTGAACCAACTAGACGACATTGCTCTCTATAAATCAGTTTATAAGTGTCTACAAATAACAAATGACTAAAGAGGTGTCCACAACACCATAATTCGAACTCAAAATCAATCAAATTAGAGCAAAATGTTAACAAAGGCAAATTTACTCGGAGGCCCTTGAAAAAAAATACAAGGGGAATATGACCAGGTGTTACGGAAGGGTAAGCGTCTTCTGCTTCATCGACGAACTCTGCAAAGTAAATCTTGGTCAAATCCACGTCCTCCCATCAAGAACCTGGATAGTGACCACACAATCACAACTAAGAAAACATCAACCATCATATCACACAAAGATATAGAATGTTTCGCTGTGAGGTTTACGCCACTACTCCGAGGAGGAGACTGTCTCTAGGAAAGGAAAAGGGTTTCGTGACATCGTGTTGCTTTGTTGTTCTGTAATATTTTTCTTTTATTTCTCGGTTTATTCTGAGGAATCTGAGGACGCTGCTGACTATTTAATATTTTCTCTTGGTGGGTTTACCACTTGGGATTTGAACTGAATCAGAGTCTAACGTGAGGGTACCCAATCTGGAACGATACCCAAATGAAACACTTTTCATATATATGTGATACAGCACCTCTATTTTGCGATACACATGAACGGTATATATTCCTAGTCAAAACCGACATAGAGCACATGTTGTCTGCCTGTCTCTTGTACATTGCTCATGAACTCAATTGGAGAAATTTTGAGAAAATGAAACGAAAATAATTTCCGAGAAATTGTATGGTTTGACAACGCATTGCTAATGACGGAAAATGTTTTCATTCAAATTAATATTTTAATGAATACCTGACTGAAATTTATCAGAAAATTGTCAAAACTTTCTTGAGATGAAGAAAATCTCTGATGTGCTGACAGTTATTTCCATAAACTGCGGAAAGCTAAAATTTCCAAGTAAACCTACCCCATCTAAATGAGTATTACAGATAGACACACACTCGCTGGTGATACCAAAGAAAAGCAATAGACATTGTTTGTTTAATCAGAGTAGAACGTTTGATGTATCATAAACTAAATAGAAAATCTTAATATTTTTCTTTACAAAGTATTCCATTTTGGATATCCTTGCGTTAACTCAACAATTAACTGTCGGGTGGTGCAGTGGATAGAGCACTCGCCTTTCACCAAGGCGACCGGGGTTCGATTCCCCGATCGGACGTGAAAAGGTATAGGGTCACCTGCCCGACCATGTGGGTTTTCCCCGGGTAATCCGGTTTCCTCCCACATTAAGACCCTATACGCGCGCTTCAATCCGGGCCAACAAGAGTGATTCATATAATTTGAAATAATTAGGTTCATTATTGTTGTAAAATAAATAAAGTTTATGATTTTGAGTGATTTGTTTGTTCGTTCTTTGTTGTTTACGTCGTCGCACCGGCTTAGGAGGTCATATGTGAAGACAGGTACCCATGAAGACATGTATCGAGAAACCACCTAAAGCCTAAAGGGAAGAGTGGGTAAACGAGAAGGAGAAAGACAGATCCCACGTATGGCAATGGTGGCAGCAGATCCATTTTGTTTTCTTCAATTTCCCCGTTTTCTTCCAATTTCCTCTTCGTAGAAGATACGGAAGAAAAACACCGGAACCGTTTCTTTCAGGTCCAATTGTTTTGATTTTATTACTAATTTAATTTTAATTTTTCGGACCATGTAAAATGTAAAATTATAGAATAAAATATGAAAAAATAAAATTAAAAATATCGATCGATCGGATCTAGAAGCTACGGTTCCCACAGGTCGTCCATAGGTATTACGGCATATAGTGGGATAAAGCACAGGGACCTTATAATTTGTTACAGCTATTTTTAGACCTAAGTTAAGGTGTTCAGAGTAATTTTGCATGTTTTAGGGGTTTAGATCGACTTTCGGTAAAAATGACACCCTCAATGATCATTCAACATGCAAAATTACTCTGAACACCTTAATTTAGGTCCAAATATAGCTGTAACAATGTCTCATATCCCTGTGGGATAAAGCAAGTCTATTATTTCCCCAAACCTGCACAGGGAAAATTCTGTGGGAGTGACATAGATAACCTGATAGTATAAAGATGAATTCATAGTATTTCATACATTCTATCACCCTCGATATCCAGGGGTTACGCTCACGTTCGCTCTCTGCACCCCTGGAATAGGCAATGGCAAAATTGTGTAATGTTCACATGTAATGTTTCTCAAATCGTCTTAAATTAATTTAGTCGTTTACGATTGGTCACATATAATATATTAAATTAAGTCTACTCAACCGACTGATTCATATTACAGTAGTACAGCGCTTTCTTGATTGTAGATGTAAATATAGCTGTAAATTTCAGCTGTAAACAACAGCACGCGGATGTCTGAGTTCAGTCCAGCGAGATTTAAAACAAGAATTTGGATATCCTCAACACCGTCAACGACTGAAATGCTATGGTTTCCAACACGCTTCGACTTGTTCGAATTCCGGCCTATAGCCTTCTGGTTTTTCTACTTTCGGTTTTGCACGACAGCTAATATACCAATGTCCAACTTAAAAAAACTAAACATCATCTTATTACTTATCCTCTAAAACTTTTTTCACAAACGCTGCTCAAATTTAAAGATGATGATTAATCCTGCTATGTTCTGTAAAATTGTAGAAATCTATGCAATTGTAAAAAGGATTATATCGGTGCAAAATTGTGCGTATTCCATTTGTTTTGTGTCTTAGCTACTTCCGTTATGGCAAAAGCAAATCCTTTATTAACAGGCCGGGTTACAATTAAATCTGCTACATAAGAAAGACAACTCGATTAGCACTGTTTTGACGTCAGGTTGATTATCAATGTTTTTTTCCCCGATATTGCACGTACATATGATAATGGCTGCCTTCTAAGTTCGAGCTAGAGGTATAGCTTTAACTCAATCGGTAGCGCGGTGGACTGAAGCTGGGATTCCTGGGTTCGATCCCTTGTGTAAGCATACTACTATATCTTTCCTATATATGAGTCTGTCAGTTTTTGTTGAATGATAAATTGTTTTCATCACCCTTCCTTCGAATTTCGACAAATAAATAAATAGAATTGTTTAAAAGGCAAAACAAATAAAAAAAAAAAAAAAAAAGACGCTGCCATCTGTATCCCCCGCTCGCAACTTGCAAACGTCATAAAAACATGAAGCGTAAAATATAGGTTAAAATCAGCATCAGCAATACACATGAAAATTTAATCAACATAGCAAAATTAATTGTAGTAGGGAAGATAAAGATGAGAACAATTTAACAATCAATCAATCAATCATTTTATTTAAGTGTCACATGTTAATACATATAACATAAAACTATATTTACGTCCAGCCATCAGTGACTTATGAGACCCTTTAAATTTCAATCTTTAAAATCACTTCAATAGTCCATACCTAATAAATTATAAAATATTACACAAAAAGAAAAGAAAAATTAAGAACATTTCCTAAATTATAGAATATATATCTACTAAGTAAAAGATGCTGTCAATAATTATAATTAGAAAAATCCTTATATACAATTTAAAAACATCCTCCTTCTGCGTAACATAAAATATACAGTCTTTCCTAATAAAAATTGGATATTTGGATTGTCCCCATTAATAATTAAAGTTTTTCATTACTATCACAATCTTTAAAAGAATCACAAGAGTTCTCCATCTGATAAAATAGACTAAGTCTTTGGTCACTATACAAAGGACAGTCGCATAAAAAATGAACTCCATTAAGTTAGTGCAGAAAAAAACAAAACCGCTCATGTAAAGAAGTCGGGGTCTATACCATTATCGACCAGTCTCTATCCTTAACGGAGCACTACCACATCTGAGCTTGGTTAGAGCACCACGGTAAGGTCCAGGCATAGTGTTCTGGTTTTAAATCATTCTTGTATTCCTGTATATCCACAATTTGTTTCCATTTACATGGCCACGATCGTCCCAAAGTTGGCCGAACCAGTCACTTTCGTCCTTCTGTCTTACGTTAGTTTTAATGACATTTAAAGTGTGGGCAGTGGGTTTGACTCCAGATTCCAAAATGTTACGTAGATTATACATGTACTTTTCACTCAGCCGAAGTGCTCGCGCGTCCCAAGAATTATCCTAAACCATGTGCATCGACGGACGAATGGACGGGACGACGGGCGCACGGACGCACCACATTTCTATATTCCCCGCCAACCAATCTGATTAAAATCATATCCTCAATCAGATTGCCCGCCAACTCGTTGAGAAGCGGATAAATAACACATTTTTTTTCGGGGTGGCACTATTTACCCAAAAACACCCCAAAACACCCCCAAAACACACAAAAAACACTGCTACCTGACATTGGGGATATGTACATGTATGTAACGTAGTGATAGTATGGTGACGCGGGTATTACAGTATCAACTTTATTTGAGTTACGTATTCACCCTGCAAACAAGTTTACCGTTGGCTATTTCACCATCCCCGATGACAGAAGTTTGATCTATATCTATAAACTAGTATTTTTCTCACCCTTTCCACATTATTTCATACAGAGAATGTAAAGATAAAGGAGAGAGGAAGGGATAAAATCTATTTCGAGACTGATGTCGTATTTACCCAAAAAGACCCCAAAACACCAAAAAAAACATTAATAAGGAATTGTAATTGTATTGCAAAGCATTCAAAATTAAAGAAGCCGAAACAATAAAAAGTATTACAGGAAAAGACAGCAACGTTTTCAACTTAAACTATTCATGAAATTCATATTCAATCTATTTTCCTTTCATTTTCCTTTCTATTTTATATATCAGTTATTAAGTACATAACATATGTTAAACATTTTGTATATTGTATTGTTGGGAGAGAGCCTAGTAAGTTCAGAGACGTATATATTATATGTAATATACGTCTCTGGCGAGTTGTAAGAACTTATAAGAGTTGTAACAAATTGTTATAACGTGAAAATAAATGAGATTGATAATTTTTTCCATATATAAGTCTCTGATCAATCTTATGAAGGGTAGATGAGTAGGTTGTCATTTACCAATATAGAAATAAACTGAATAAATAAAAGGAATTATGTTACGCTACTCATGCATCAATCCAAAAGAAAAAGACATGAAGAGATTTTGCCTAATTCCGCGTTCCAATTTTAATGGACTCCCAGAGATACACATCTTCAATTAATAACCCTGATGTTGTGAAACTAATTAGGAAATAACAGAAATCTGTTATTTGGAGTACGGCTTTATTCTGGGCTCGGGCAGATATCCCGGGTCAGTGCCCCGGGCAGTAACAATCCAAGTTCTTGGAGGTATACTGATCAGGTGTATACTGGTACCTAATCTAAATCACAGTTACAGGTAAATATATATATTGGTTATGTAATGAAGACGAAAGTGGAGATGAATTTTGAATCGAATTGGCAAATCGGGGATTTTTCTAAAAAACAATGCTTATAGTCTATACTACTACATAAGAATAAATGTTGAAATAATTTTAACATACAATGTACGTTATAAAATGGATAAGCAATAAGTGGGAAAGCTTTAAATATTACTAAATATCAAACGAGTAATTTAATCTTATTATTTGTTATTATACTAATTCCACGGACTTCGATAATTAATATATAACTAATCTAATTCCGTGCTAATACAGGCCGCGTTCATTTATCAAAGCTTTGGTCGCGGTTAGTATCGACATTTTCTTCTGCTTCTGTAACCCGTGACACAACTCATGTATAAGTACATTTAACAACTGAATTTGATCTAAAATAATACGACTGTCGTTTAGTCATTTTTGCACGTTAAAATTAAAACTGATTAGAGACATCGAAAATCCGGATCGAAATTTACATGCGTTTCTAAATTTACATAGAACATGTTGTCGCTGATACATGCACTATGCAATGACCCGTTGCAAGCCTTTTTGGTATCTTTCGAACGAACATTTATGCCAAATATATTTACAACGCTGTGGTTTATGTTATAATAAGTGATATGTCAAATTTTATTTCTAAAAACGGAAAACAACATGTTTCCGATTGCACAAAATCGAAAGCGAAAGTAGGACAAACCGAAGATCAAGAATTCCCATAAGTCGAAGCGTGCCGGCGACCATTCCTGTCGTCGATGTGTTGGCTGGGGCCTGTCGTCACCATCTAACCTTTCTGTTGTTACTTTACAACTGTCTGAACGGCGATATCGTATAAAACGACATACAGATACTTCTGTCTGTTACAAGAATCATTGACGTAATATGCATCGGAGAGGTGCAAGTAAGGGGCCTAGTGGCAGTGCTGTCGTCACAGCCAGAGGTACGTGGATACTAATGATGTGTCATTGTGATTGCAAATCACGTGCTGAAATACTACATTTGTATACACTTTATATGAAAGACTGTAGTCGCAATATTAAAAAGGTTACTGATTCGGGTTTTAATTTTTTTAACATTTTAAATGTTAACTTTATTTATTTCACAACAATTATGAAACAAGTTAATTCATTTTATATTAATAATTCTTGTTGGCTCCGATTTTAGCATGCAGGCGTCTTAAAGTGGGAGGGAGGGAACCCAAATGGTCGGGCAGGTGACCCCATACCTTTTCACATTCAATCGGGGAATCGAACCCTGGTTGCCTTGCATTTTGATACATGATAATCATATGTTATTGAGAACATTCATGTGTAGCGGAATTGGACTTGTACATGATAATCATGTTATTGAGAACATTCATGTGTAGCGGAACTGGACTGGGTCCATACATTGTTCTAACATTGGTGCATGTGGCCAACCCTTGTTCAATTGTAAGTATTGGGTATACACTTGGCAATGGAACCTATAGGTTGTAAACTGATGTTTTCATGGGCAAAGTCTTGGTAGGGCGTCCTTCTAGAGTTTGGGCGGTCCCAGGTTCTAATCCTTGTCTGGCCGTGTATTTCTCTCTCTTCAGGCTGTTACACACGTAAGTCCCAAGTCTGCCACTCTACCGCAGATCAAGCTAAAGGGAAATTCACTTTAGCGCAAAGCTAGACGGCAGCAGTAATACTATGTTCAATTAGATTTAACTATCACTCCCCTCCAACCTTTTTAATGTGTTCACCCTCGAACACCACAACAACTAAGGTTCTTGATCCCTATCACTGCAGAGAGGGCCACAAATGTAAAGGATGCATTGTAAATTATCTCAAAGTTGCCTTACGAGCTTCATCTAGAGGGAATTTCCGTTAAGCTCAGTGGATGAACAGAATAGAAAGTCGGGGACCGCTGGCTTAATCCCCAGGAAACACATATATGATTATAATTATTTCCTTCCTTTTATAAAGTCATGCTATTCACCCTCCCCTTTCAAGGTAAGAGAGAATCCTCGGTGGGGAGCAAAATACCCTGTGTTGTAGTTGTCTTCATGGGAGAAGACTTGGAACAGTGGGTACGTGGGAAGCGTAAACTCAAAACAAGTGCATTGTCCGTAGTGTCAAAGTGGCCTTACACCTTGGGGGAATTTTCCTTTAGTTCAGCGGTATAGCATCTGATTAGAAAGTCTAGGATAGCAGGTTTGTGCCACAGCAAATGTGCATATTCTTTTTAGTGCCGGTAAATGAGTTAAAACTTTCAGATAGAAAATATTTAGTAGAGTAAAATTACATACAGAATTATGGGTTTTTACCTTGTATGTTGACCAAATTATTTAAGGTTGAAAAATGTTGTTTAACAGTGATTAAGCTAACCGCTTTTTGAACACCTGGACCTAGATAGCTCAATTGGTTAGAGTGTCTGTCTAGAGTTTAGTGGTCCTGGGTTCGAATCCCAATTCATTCTCTCTTTCCTGTTACACTATTAGTGAACCAGAGGTCCTAGTGAGGACCTCTAGCGAAGGCATTGGAAAAATAATGACCTTTTACAGATGTAAAATATATTTGAAAAAAATGTACTATAAATGTATGAAAAATATGCAAATGATGTCAAAGTAGATCATTTTAACCAATCTTAATTCATCCTGTTTTGGAAGTTGCAATCATAAAAAAACCATGATATAGGGGTCAGAATTTTCAATTTTCTGAAAAAAGTCTGGGCAATAGACCCTTGTACCATATTGAGATAGCACCTGTAAAAAACTGTAGATTATTTTTTGAGTTATTGAGAGAAAGCAAGTTTACAAGGAGTCTAAATGAAATTGGGAAGGCAACCACCCCGGAGAATAAAGTTGAAAAAATATTAAATATTTTTTAAATTTTAAACAATCACCCACAGTTTCCAGTTATGTCATTGAAAGGAAGCCATGTAGGAGACACAGGCTGTCGTAGATTGAATATAAATGTTAAAAACTAATGATGACACAAATCTCTCGGACTATACGTGTTTGGTTTGCCTATGGTTTGTCACTGTTAGGTCTAAATTAAAATACTTCTGTTTCCTCTTACTCTTACCCTGCCAACTGGTGACGATGGTCTACCCTTATTCCATTTTGGAAATAAAAATAAAATTTAAAGCTTGATTATACAGGATTATGGTTCATGAGTTATCATAGAAACTGTGAATTCCCTGACCCATTGGCTCTAGGTATTGTGACATGTTTCTACTCTATTGGCCCTAATGACCTCTTATATGTTGATGGGCTGTTAAGAATATACTATTAATATTAATAATTGTTTCTACTCCTTTACCATATTTTGTTTTCAGTGTATCACTGTGGGCAATATGCCAGACCAGACTTTCTGGTAATACTTGTTTTTACAAAACATTAGATATATACATGTATAAGCTCCTGCAGGGTATCCAATGGTGCAGATTTCTACAGAAAACTATGGTATATATATATATTACTAGGCCTACACATTCTGCTAAGAAACTTACATACTCAAGTAATGATTTAGTTAATAGCTGTCCATTATAGCTATTAAACTATTTTCTGTCAATGCTGAAACCCCGAACAGGAAATGACGGACATTTGCTTTACCTGTGGTCAAATTCTTTATTTTAAGACAATGAATTGAAATCTTTTGAATTGAAAACCCACAGGCCAATCAGCCGAACGTCCGGTTGATGACACTGCTTGGAGTGAGGATGACATGGATGAGGTCAGCCCTAAGCGTGAGGCCAAGCGTCAAAGGGGTAGGAGACAAAATGAATGGTTCATGGAATGGCCTGTAGTACTTGGTGTACTTGTACTGGTGGTGGTGGTGCTGTCGGTGCTGGGGTATTTTGTGTAAGTAAATGTTACTTCATTAATTATAATATTCATGAGTTTGCATTAAACAGTATAGGGCTCTGTCACACACCTGCATCATGATTCTATATTTGATAGGTAAATGTTTCTGTGCAGTAATCGATTTAATGTTGGTTTTTGTATCAGTAGCGAAATGTTTACTTGTACTTTTTTCCCACATATGTTCTAACTTTCAAAATTTTTGTAGAAAGCTTACAACCCTCGCAATTGAAAGAAATGTATGCCTTCCTTATCACACTGACATTGTGCCAAGGTCAACAGACCTGAAATTTGTGCGGATAAGTCCCATGAAATTGACCATTTTAGCAAAATCCCAGAAAATTAGGTACCTAAAAGATAAATACTTCAATTTTATTTTTTTTTTACTTATTTTTATTTATTTTTTAATAATAAAATTCAAATAAGATAAAAACTGGAATTGTAAAAATAAGATTTTTTTTATTTAATTTTCAAACAGTTACAAACAAAGTTAGAAAATAATGGAAAATTAGTCTTTTTTTTAATAATGTAAATACTGGTAATCCCTAATGTAGAAAATATATCTTAGATCATATCCAGCATCTGAAGCAGGTGTAAAAGATGTGCATTGATTAGGTTGCCTTACAAGCGTCAGCTGTAGGGAATTTCCCTTTAGCTCGGCTGTAGAGCATCGGGCTGGAGAGCCAAGGGTCGCGGGTTCAACCTTAGCGACGGCACTATTATTATCACTATTCCTCGTCCTATTACACATGTATTGAGATACATTTAATACACCAATAAAGAAACTCTAATTGGTGCAGCTCTCGCACTTTTTAGCTGATCTGGCCCGAAGGGCCCAGAGAGCTTATGCCTTGGCACAGCTTCAATCTGGCATCAACTTTTTTTTGTAAAACAGTTATTTAGCTGATCAGTACTTCAAACAATATTTGTTAATATCTGACCTATGACATCCAAAGGAGTGCCATGCTTCTGGCATGTAGCAGGTAAGGATGAAGGGCTTTCAAAATAGTTCAAACAAATGATTATAACTATCTTTCAAGGTCACAGGGGTCATATTAGTTCATATTTAAAAACATACATTCTGGATTAACGATAGACCTACGGTTATGTTATTTGACAAATCACATGCTTAAGTGAAGTATGTGCTTCTATCTATATATATATATATGAATGACCATGAAATGCTTTCAGTTTAACTTATGACATTTTCCTAACTTATGTCTCATACTGTATTGTGCACTTATTGTATGTTTCAGATAAAAAGGACAGAACCAATCACAACATGCGCCAGTGTCACCAGTAATTATATATTAAGTTGGTACTAACTTATTTGGCCGACTAGTTTCCACCTCTATGTGCAAGGATTCATTAGGACACTTTTCAACAACAATTTTTCCCCTGAAAAACTTTTTCTAGAAATGAAGCCTCCGACATAGAGGTGAAACTAGTCGGACAAATAAATTAGTACCAACTTACCGGTGACACTGGAGTATGTTGTGATTGGTTCATCCCCTTTTTGTATTTAATTATTCATCGATTAATCCATATCCAAGTGAATCGACCCAATGAACAATCCACTGAATTTTGGATTGATGCTGGGTCTACTATCCTGTTAAATATTGTATGTTTCAGTGCTAACCTTACTTCCCGATTCCAAGAATTGGAAAGAAAAGTATCTTTTGACAAGAATAGAATAGAAGAATTGGAAAGAAAAATATTAATTGACAAAGATATTGATCAGTTGCGAGATGATATTAACACATTGGAAACCAGGAGTTCAGATTTGAAATCTGTTGTTGAAAAAATGGATGAAACCATTCCCAAGTTAGTGGCTGATGTTGAAAAATTAGATAATACATTTGGAATACTGAAACCAAAAGTTGATGAAGTAGATGAAACAGTTGTCGAATTGAAACCAAAAGTTGAAAAAATGGACGAAACTGTAGTAACATTGGAACCAAAAATTAAAACATTAGATGAAATTGCAACAAAATTGGAACCAAAAGTTGGAAAACTAGATGAAACTGTAGACATATTGAAACCAAATGTTGAAAATTTGGATGAAATTGTTGCCAAATTGAAACCAAAAGTTGAGAAAATGGACGAAATTGTAGTAACATTGGAACCAAAAATTAAAATGCTAGATGAAGTTGCAGCAAAATTGGAACCAAAAGTTGGAAAACTAGATAAAACTGTAGTCACATTAGAACCAATAGTTGAGAGAATGGATAAGGCTGTAGCCAAATTGGAACCAAGTGTTGAAAATTTGGATGAAAGTGTTGCCGAATTGAAACCAAAAGTTGTGAATATGGACGAAATTGTAGTAACATTGGAACCAAAAATTAAAATGGTAGATGAAGTTGCAACAAAATTGGAACCAAAAGTTAGAAAAATAGATGAAACTGTAGTCAAGTTGGACCCAAAAATTGAGGAAATGGATAAAGCTATAGACAAATTGGAACCAACTGTTGGAAAATTAGATAAAACTGTCCTCGTTATGGAACCAAAAGTTAATGATTTAAAAAAAACTGTTGACCAATTGGATGGAAGAGTTCAAGATTTGGGCAGCAAAGTATCCGGTACAGAGAGTAAGTATAATGGGTATACAGGTGTTACTAAATATAAATATTTCATGTTTTGTACTGTGGTGAATTTGCCTTTTGTTCGAAAGCAAAAATTTGATAATATAAAACTATGATTATGATTTGGCAGTTGGAATCTATTAAAACATGTTTTCTTGAACATAGTAATATGTACCGACTGATTTTTAGCTCACCTGGTCCAAAGGACCGGTGAGCTTATGCCATGGCCCACATACGTCGTCCATCGTCCGTCAACTTTTCCTAAAAATCACTACTAGTCATGAACGACTAGCAGATTTTGACCAAATTTGGTCAGAAGCATCCTTGGGGGAAGGGGAACAAATTTTGTATAATGGTGGGTCTGGCCCCCCTGGGGGCTGAGGGGTGGGCCCAATAGGGGAAACACAGCAAATTCTTTAAAATCCTTCTTTTTCTGTAGGAATGAAAGGATTTGTTCCATATTTAGTCCGAAGCATCTTTGTGGGAAGGGGAACCAATTTTGTATAAACGGTGGGTCTGCAGGCCCCCTGGGGGGCTGAGGGGTTGGGCCCAATAGGGGAAACAGCAAATTCTTTAAAATCCTTCTTCTTCTGTAGGAATGAAAGGATTTGTTCCATATTTGGTCTGAAGCATCCTTAGGGGAAGGGGAACACATTTTGTATAAACCATGGGTCTGGCCCCCCTGGGGCCTGAGGGGAGGGGCCCAATAGGAGAAACATAGCAAATTATTCTTTAAAATCTTTCTTCTTCTATAGGAATGAAAGGATTTGGTCCATATTTGGTGTGGAGCATCCTTGGGTAAAGGGGAACCAATTTTGTATAAACAGTGGATGTGGCCCTCCTGTGACCTGAGGGGCAGGGCCCAATAGGGGAAATAGAGGTAAAAATCTTTATTATCCTTCTTCTACCATAGGGATTAAGGGATTTTATCCTAATTTAGTCTCGAGCATCCTTGGGCAAAAGGGACTCAATTTCCTATAAACAGCAAGTGTGGCCCCCTTGGGGCAGAAGGGAGGGGCCCAATAGGTGAAACATAGCAAATTCTTCAAAATACTTCTACTTTTGTAGGAATGACAGGATTTTGTCCAAATTTGGAATGAAGCATCCTTGGGTGAAAAGGGAATCAATTTTGTATAAATGGTGTGTTTGACTCCCCTGGAGGCAGAGAGGCGGGGCCCAATAGGGGAAATAGAGGTAAAACCTTTTAAATCATTCTTCTACCATCAGGATTAAGGGATTTTATCCTTATTTAGTCTGGAGCATCCTTGGGCCAAGGGGACTCAATTTTGTATAATTGGTGAGTATGACCCCCCTAAGGGCTCAGCGTTTGAAGTTTGTTCTCGCTATATCTCAATTACTGGATGGATCTTTCAGAAATTTTATATGTACTTACAGCACCTGCCATGGAGTGCTATATCTTTACTTCATACCAATTATTTTAAAACATATTCAGGTGAGTGATATAGGCCCTCTGGGCCTCTTGTATGTTATTAGGACCCAGCATAGTAATATGTACCGACTAGTTTTATGTTATTAGGCCCGGGCCCAGCATAGTAATATGTACCGACTAGTTTTATGTTATTAGGACCCAGCATAGTAATATGTACCGACTAGTTTTATGTTATTAGGGCCCAGCATAGTAATATGTACTGACTAGTTTTATGTTATTAGGGCCCAGCATAGTAATATGTACCGACTAGTTTTATGTCATTAGGGCCCAGGATAGTAATATGTACCGACTAGTTTTATGTTATTAGGGCCCAGTATAGTAATATGTACTGACTAGTTTTATGTTATTAGGGCCCCGCATAGTAATATGTACCGACTGATTTTATGTTATTAGGGCCCAGAATAGTAATATGTACCGACTAGTTTTATGTAATTAGGGCCCAGCATAGTAATATGTACTGACTGATTTTATGTTATTAGGGCCCAGAATAGTAATATGTACCGACTAGTTTTATGTAATTAGGGCCCAGCATAGTAATATGTACTGACTAGTTGTATGTTATTAGGGCCCAGCATAGTAATATGTACAGACTGATTTTATGTTATTAGGGCCCAGAATAGTAATATGTACCGACTAGTTTTATGTCATTAGGGCCCAGGATATTAATATGTACCGACTAGTTTTATGTTATTAGTGCCCAGCATAGTAATATGTACCGACTGGTTTTATGTTATTAGGGCCCAGCATAGTAATATGTACTGACTAGTTGTATGTTATTAGGGCCCAGCATAGTAATATGTAAAGACTAGTTTTATGTTATTAGGACCCAGCATAGTAATATGTGCCGACTAGTTTTATGTTATTAGGGCCCAGCATAGTAATATGTACCGACTGATTTTATGTTATTAACGTCAAAATGTGTTGTAGCAATCAAGGTGTCTGTCTGTCTGTCTGTCTCTCTCTCTCTCTCTCTCTCTCTCTCTCTCTCTCTCTCTCTCTCTCTATCTGTCAGTGGGTCGGTCTGTCCGAATGGCCAATCTTTCATTTCTTCAAACAATCAGGATGAAGTCCCAGTTGACCTATTGCAATTGCTTTTTATCTGTACAATTCACATTTTTGACTTCTTCTCCAAAACCACTGAACATATTTCAATAAAACTGTGCAGGAAGGTTGAATGTTAAAAGGCCAACCAGTAGTGCAAATTATATGGTTCTAACCCAACCCCAACAGGGGCCTGAGGGGCAGGGCCAAAAGGATTCAAATTTATGGTACGAAACTTTAGACCCTGACTTAACCCCAGGGCCTGAGAGGTAGGGTCAAATGTGGTCAAATTTGGCCAAATTTCAACAAATTTTTCTTCAGACCCAAATACAAATGTACGCTGAAATTATATACTCGTCATGGATGGAAAGGTTCAAATGTGCTTTATATTCTGCCCTGGGGCGTGGGTTAAAATTTCCCATTGTTTATACAGAAAAATAATACTTTTGGGCATATTTTGCTTATGTTCTGTGACATATTATTATACACCCCGCAACGAAGTAAGGTGGGGGGTATAGGTACTGGAATCCGTCCGTCTGTCGACAAAAAATTGTACCTCCTATTCCTCCTAGGTTTATGCGTGGATTGACTTTAAATGAACTTGTGTCTCCCTGAACGTCATTATGTTCCTTCAATATTTACCAGAGTTATGGCCCTTGACTTCTGTAAACAGGACATTATGTTACTGAAATGGCTAATTATCTTGAAACGGAGGTGTTATGTATGCACATATACATTGTAATGTTGTAGGAATTAATGAAAGCTACTCTTCAGACAAACTTCTGAGGTCATGGGGTCAAAGGTCAATAATTAAAGGTCATGAATGAATAACGTTACTGAAATGGCTAAATATTTTGGAAACAGAGGTATTATGTATGCACATATACATCGGAATATTGTAGGGATTAATGAAAGTTACTTCACTGACAACTTCCGAGGTCTTGGGGTCAAAGGTCAAAGGTTAAATTACTGAAATGGCTAAATATCTCAGAAACGGTAGGTATTTTGTGTACACATATATATACATTAAAACATTGAAGGCATTAATGATAACTATCCTACTGACAGCTGCCATGATCGTGGGGTCAGAGGTCAAAGGTCACGAATGATTTAGGTTACTGAAATGGCTAATTATTTCAGAAACAATAAGTTTTTTGTATACACATATACATGTATACATTAGAGTATCGTAACAAATTATGTAGGCTATATTGTGATGATCTTCCAAGGTCATGAGGTCGTAGCTGTTTATTTTAGAATGCGGGGATATTAGTTAGCCCATAGGCGACAGTTCTAGTTTAAACTTGGTTGGAGTTATCATCATTTGATTGCAGTTTGATGGTATATGAAAATAAACATGACTTGATCCCAGTCTAGGACCTGAGGGTTGGGCCAAAAGGGGTCAAATTGACTAAAAGTTTCGCAATCATCTTCTTCATGCCAATATTTTGCGGGAATCAAACACTCTTCATTTATGGAATAGTCCAAAGGTGCTACATTAAAACTGTGCATTTGGTTGACCCCGGGTCAGCATGTCACCCCTTGAGGATAGAGTTTATATCTAGGGAATTAACACTTCTGGGGGTATTTTGCTTATTTTTAGTGGGATATAATTCAAACTTCATGAGAATTATTATTATGTGCAGTTTAATGAAATGAAGACTTAGATCCTGACTAACCCTTAGGGCAGAAAGGGTCAAATTGGTCAAAATTTAAACAATCTTTTTCCTTAGACCCAAATATTCTGGAATCAAATACTAATCATGGATGGAAAGATCCTAAAGTGCTTAGTCAGAAAGTGAATTTCACTACCCACTGGTCCCAAATTCCTCTCCAGGGAGGGGGTAGATTTTACTTCCGTGTTTTTGTATGAGCAAAGTGCTTACTAGGGGAACAATTGATAATTAACAGGTTTTATTTGTGGGGAACAATTGATCATTAACTATCTTTTTAAGGGAACAATTGATCATTAACTATCTTTTTAAGGGAACAATTGATCATTAACTGTATCTATTTGAGGAGAATAATTGATCATTAACTGTATCTTTTTGAGGGGAACAATTGGTCATTTAATGTATGTATTTGAGAACAATTGATTGGTCATTTACTATATCTATTTGAGAACAATTTGTCATTTACTGTATCTATTTGAGAACAATTGGTCATTTAATGTATCTATTTGAGAACAATTGGTCATTTACTGTATCTTTTTGAGAACAATTGGTCATTTACTGTATCTTTTTGAGAACAATTGGTCATTTACTGTATCTATTTGAGGGGAACAATTGATCATTAACAGGTTTTATTTGTGGTGAACAATTGATCATTAACTATCTTTTTAAGGGAACAATTGATCATTTACTGTATCTATTTAAGAATAATTGGTCATTTACTGTATCTATTTGAGAACAATAAGTCATTTACTGTATCTATTTGAGAACAATTGGTCATTTACTGTATCTATTTGAGAACAATTGGTCATTTACTGTATCTATTTGAGAACAATTGGTCATTTACTGTATCTATTTGAGAACAATTGGTCATTTACTGTATCTATTTGAGAACAATTGGTCATTTACTGTATCTATTTGAGAACAATTGGTCATTTACTGTATCTATTTGAGAACAATTGGTCATTTACTGTATCTATTTGAGAACAATTGGTCATTAACTGTATCTATTTGAGAACAATTGGTCATTAACTGTATCTATTTGAGAACAATTGGTTATTTACTGTATCTATTTGACGGGAACAATTGATCATTAACTGTATCTATTTGAGAACAATTGATCATTAACTGTATTTATTTGAGGAGAACAATTGATCATTAACTGTATCTGTTTGAGGAGAACAATTGATCATTAACTGTATCTATTTGAGGAGAACAATTGATCATTAACTGTATCTATTTGAGGAGAACAATTGATCATTAACTGTATCTATTATAGGAGAACAATTGATCATTAACTGTATCTATTATAGGGAACAGTTGATCATTAACTGTATCTATTTGAGGAGAACAATTGATCATTAACTGTATCTATTTGAGGAGAACAATTGATCATTAAAACTGTTGTTGTTGTTTATTGCAGAACTGAGAGAAAATGTTACAGAGATTCGTGATCTCTTGGATAACCTTGGAAATTATTCTTGGAAAAAACTGCCAGAGAGTCTAAACAGGTTAGACAACCTGGAGCTAACCTCACGCTCTCAATATTCCTACATATGTAAGTCAAGTCTGCATGATCTTAAATGCCAAGGCCCCACATTTCTACCCTGGGTAAGCCAAGGTCACATGGTCGTAAAGTCAAAGGTCTCATGACTTTGTCTTTGGTAAATCTTGGTCACATGATTATAAATGTCAAGGTCCTACTTAACAGTCCTGTGCAAGTCAAGGTTACATCATTGTAAAGGTCAAATTTTCACCCTGTCCGTTGTAAATCAAGGTCATATGATTTTAAAAGTCAAGGTCATATTCCCTCTGATCAATGTTAATTGGTGTTCCCTGGTGACTGTACATAATGGTTAATGTCAAGGTCAGACTAAATGGCCTTTATTTCATCTACACATGTGTATTTATGACAAAATGGGTTTTGAAACAATAATATTAGAACAGAAATTTATGTAAATAAACAGGTTTAATGAACAACAGTGATTATAGTGTGGTCAACACCTCAAAGTCCAGTACTTTCTGTATTTGTTGTAGATCTGCTGCTTCTGATGACCGTTGGTCTGACCCTTTGGTCATTGTACAGCTATTCACAGATGCCGGGTATGAAGAATGCTTTGGTCAATCAACAATATGAGCTTACATCCCAGTCAGGTGACCAGACACCTTCTGTGCATGAGGAGTCGTATTGGGTGAGTATGTATACATACCTACTGTAGGTACTGTAGACACTTTAGTAAAGGGGCCAGACACAGCCTGCCCACCAGGAGTTGTATAGGGTGAGTATGGATACATACCTACTGTAGGTACTGTAGATGCTTTAGTAAGGGGCCCAGACACTGCCTGACCACCAGGAGTTGTATAGGGTTAGTATGGATACATACCTACTGTAGGTACAGTAGACACTTTAGTAAGGGGCACAGACACTGCCTGACCACCAGGAGTTGTATAGAGTGAGTATGAATACATACCTACTGTAGGTACTGTAGACACTTAAGTAAGGTGGCCAGACACTGCCTGCCCACCAGGAGTTGTATAGGGTGAGTATGAATATATACCTACTGTATGTACTGTAGACATTTAAGTAAGGGGCCAGACACTGCCTGCCCACCAAGAGTTGTATAGGGTGAGTATGGAAACACCTACTGTAGGTAGTGTAGACAATTAAGTAAGGGGCCCAGACACTGCCTGCCACCAGGAGTTGTATAGGGTGAGTATGGATACATACCTACTGTAGGTACTGTAGACACTTTAGTAAGTAGCCAATACAGCCTGACCACCAGGGGTGAGTTTTACTAAGCAACTTAAGTTACGATTTTATCATAACCTTATCTTACGTTAAATCTCCGTCTTACTAAACTTCGTATCTTAAGTTACGTGTAAAAACCCATCGTAACTTACGACAGCTTAGGGGCTACCCTAACTTACGATTTTGTCTTAAGTAATGAACTTTCTTAACTCAAATGGATTTATTTAACGCTACAGGTTTCTTTGACGGGTGGCTTGTGAACGACATCAAAGATCTCACTTCATCCCAGCCCATATGTTGTTGGATGATTTCTTCACTTTTCTAAAGTACTGTATTTAAACAGACACAATTGCATTTTAATTTTGTCTTCTTTTTTTTAAACGAAAATTGTTGCCATAATCCTTAGCTCCTGCTACAACAATTAATAATACTAGAGATAAAAAAGGTAAATGTATCGAGGCGTAAAAAGAAAAGGAAATGTAGATACAGTTCTCCGTGTTTGTTTTTAGGGGTCTTTAAACTGATATTGATAATCATCATATGAGAATATGTTCAAACCAATCATATAAAAATAGTAATTGATTCACTGAAACCATAATACAATTACAAGTTTACAATTTTTAAAAGATAAGGTTAGTGCAGGCAAATTCGGCAAGCACCCAAATCGCCACCCGGTGACGAAATTGTGTCATATCACGTCATATTTACAGAAGATGTGACGAAAATAATGTCACTGGAATCATCAGCACAGGCACAGCTTTTAAACATTATGACAAGAAGCGGTATAAGAAGAAAAAACAATATTATTAATTTAAACAGTTATAAAATCGCTTGTAACATGACGACGATCTAAAACATTTGGTCTGTGCGCTGGACATCTCGTCAACTAATACGATCAATCTTACATGTACAAATTGTGGTAACATACTCTACACAGAGGAGAGGAAACAAGGGATACTTTTTTGTTGAAATGAATAAATAAATGGATAAATAAATAAATAAAAGGACATACTGTAGCAGTTCAGTAAAGAAAGACCATAATGATGTTAAGGTTCAAGTAACATCTTCTGCACAGCAGGCACAATAACATGTTTCTTTTTTTAATAATCTGAATATATTTATGACGGTTGATATTACAACTGTGTAAGTATTTAGGAGTTATATGGTACACAGACCATACGTGAGAAGGATGGTAAATCGGTACACATTTTTGATAAATAACTTTGCGATCGCCTTTTGTCCGTCGTCGTCCGTCGTCCGTCCGTAAACAATTTACATTTTCGACTTCTTCTCCAAAACCCCTGAACCAATTTCAATGAAATTTTGCAGGGACCTTCCATGGACAAAGGTCAACAAAAATAGTTGCCGGTTTAGTCCTA
>NW_018408878.1:1489590-1513851 GCF_002113885.1 Mizuhopecten yessoensis
ACCCCCTGGGGAAGGAGGGGGGGGGCAAAATTTATTATGGTTTATTATGGCAAATGATACTTTGAATATTACATGTTAATAACTTGATTGGAATTATAACCTTGAATTGACAGTTTGATACTTTGAAAATTTTGAGCCAGCCCTACCCCCAAGGGCTGTAGGGTGGGGCTCAAAGGAGTCAGTGTGCTAAAATTTCTTCATTTTCCTTGTTAAGAATCAGAGATGCTAGTTTCAAATCCTTTTTAGTCTGAAATCTGTATGCTAGATATTGAGTAAGGTGGTTTTATTGTTTTTTTGTCACTTTGAATAATATTTCTGTTATGTTAAAAACAAAAACAACTCTCTGTATAAATATATCAGGTGACCGTTAAGGCCCATGGGCCTCTTGTTATATTTCTGGATCCAATTACCTACAAAAAACACACAAGACTACATGTAGCTAGTTTACTTTGATATGATTCAGACAGTAATCACGCCAGTTATCTAGCTTTCCTTCAAATGATAGTTTCTATAGTATGTGCGAATCCGCTGACTGGTCAGCAATCAAGAACCACAGTTAGAATCCTGTGTGTAGAACATCTCTCAATTAATCAAAGGATGCCACGCGCACCGTCACGTTCAATGAAGCATTGCAAGAAATTGTATAATCAACACTTTTCTAATCGTGGCAAAAGTACCTGTAACGTTGACCTTAAAGGACTTAAAGATAAAACAATATTGTTGAAATATGGTTTGATTTTAATCATGGACTTAAATGACTGCATGTATATTCCACTATGTACATTGTATACATTATTACGGTAGTTTACTGAATTGTGCTTGAATGTTCGTTTTTTTTGTTCTTAAAATAATGAAACAGCAGTTTCCGACCCTGCCGTGAATTGTTGTTGTTGGTTGATTGTATTAAAAAAAATAACGATCTTACGTAAACAGCATTTCAACTATCACAACCTAGAAAAGTTATATTTATTACAATGTTAATCATTGTTAAACACACACATTTGGAGCTGTTTCTATCAAACATTGAGCAAACCACGGAATGACTGACGTCACAAATGTTGCTGCGTGACGTCATTCAGGCGTGTTTACAACAATGTTTATTTAATGACATTTCAGTAAAATCTTCTGTATTGGTGAACGTCGGCATTTTGATACTTTGCGTTCTATATTCGGACGAATTATTAGCTGAAACCATTACTAATGTGACGAATTTGCCTTCACTAACATAAGCATGAGCTTGGACACAATTTAATTGTACAGAACCGCGATTCTTACATAGATCCCACCTCACCACGAGACGTATATATATACTACACTTCTACAATCTGCATATCTCTGCCCTAACCATTCCCAGTATGGCGGGGGGATTTACAAGAACATTTCTTTCGATTTTGTTGTTGTTGTTTATCTGAGTTGAAGTGAAGTAGAATGTATGAAACAAACCCCCTCTTTTCACATCTATTTCTAATGTAGCGGCATCAATGACGTGACCTACGTATACGTCAAATGTAGGCATGCTGCCAATCTTGGCAAAAAAAGGTGAAACTGGCGACTGCGCTTGCGTGGTGTTTGTTACTAAGATGAATCCTACCTTCAACACAAGAGAGTTCCGTAATCGTAACTTACGAAATCTTCGTAAGTTAAGTTTACGACGAAACTTACGAACGCTTTAGTAAAACAGACACTTCGTAACTTAAGTTTATACTTACGAAATTGGTAAGTTGGATTTTTTTGCGTAACTTAAGTTGCTTAGTAAAACTCACCCCAGGAGTTGTATAGGGTGAGTATGGATACATACCTACTGTAGGTTCTGTAGACACTTTAGTAAGGGGCACAGACACTGCCTGTCCACCAGAAGTTGTATCGGGTGAGTATGGATACATACCTACTGTAGGTTCTGTAGACACTTGAGAAAGTGGCTCATCATGCAGACACCAAGCCCAGTTTAGCTGCATCCCCAAGGAAAAGTGCACTGTGCAATTACTATATCACTGTGATCTTCACATCAAGGTCAAAGGTCAAATAAGTTCAAAGTTTCTAGTAAAATCTTGTCCATTGCATAATTTTTATTCCATTAAAGATATCTTGATGAATACTGTACTGTAATAGGTCACTGTGACTTATATCTCAAGGTCAAATGTCAAATAAGTTTAAAATTTCTAGCAAGACATTTTTTCCAGGCCATAAATATCAATATCATCAGGAGTGTAAAATTTTCGAGAACTCACCTCAAATTATGTAACTTCTTTGATTTTTGACGTAAAGGTGAACATCATGGTATTTTGATTAAAATATATTGCACAACATATTCTGCTGATGCAGGTATACTACAATAGATTCGCAGTGGAGTCATTAAAGTCACAAGACATTCACCTTCAGGTCAATTAAAGGTCAAATAAGTGCAAAGCAAATGTGCATATACGACTTTGGTTTAGTATTTTAGTTTTCTCCTCAGCTGTGTCTGTCTGTACTAGCCATTCTAGTGATACAGTACTTTGGTTTTCTTTGTGTTCAGCCGGTCGGGTCAGTACTCGATAGCATACAGCTGTCAACCCTAGCCAGGCAGATATGTGTGGTCAGTTTCTACTCAGAGACCAAGGCATTCCATATGCGACTTGTTGAATCGGCCTGCAGTAGTGGTGAGCTCAGCAAAGTGGACAAAGTTGGCTCCCTTGTCTCGAACCATGAAACCATCCCTAAGCTGCCCCGTGCCAAAATTTTCCTGGTATTTGTTGACTTCAATGAGCGAGACATAATTCTGGAGCACCCGGACAGAGAGATTGGTGACCTCAGGATGACCACAGTCCAGGGAGCTCGCAAAATGGGAGGTCAGTACACAGGGTCTTTGGCATATCTTTTATTCAAATTCAAAACAATTAAGCTATTGGATATGAGTATGTGTCAGAAATGTTATATTGTGTAGCGGAACTAGACTGGGGGGACCAGTTATCTCAATTGGTACAGCCTTCGTCTAGAGTTCAGAGGGTCCCAGGTTTGAACCTGGTCTTGCTGTTTCATTTCTCTTTCTCCTGTTACAAAATTTTCGAGCTGGCCATTCCTTGTTGCAATTAGCACTGGGTGAGTGCTTGGCAAGAGGACACACGAACCGGGTTATATTTATGTCCTTGGTGAGCGAAGACTTAGAGAAACAAACGGGGTTGTAAATATTTGTGTCTTCGGGAGGCGAAGACTTCGATAAAGGAGGGAGGAATGTAGCAGAACTGGACTGGGTCAATCCACGTAGCTCAATTGGTAGAGCGTTTGTCTATAGTTGGGAGGGTCCCCGGTTCGAGTCCTGGTCTATCTGTTACATTTCTCTTTCTCCTGTTACCATTGTTTTGTAACCCAGATTTACAGGATTTATAACAAGTGACATTTTATGTTACGACAGGTGATGTGTTTGTGGTGTACGTGAAGGACAAAGGTTCGCAAAATCTCAACTCTGATCACCTGTATAATGAACGTTTGAGGTCCATCATAACACATCCAGAACTGTCCGTTCTCAGTGGAAAGCAGCGTGTGTTGACAACGTATGACGAGTTTACGACGTTCCAGCGCACTCACCTAGCAAAGAGTTTCGTGAGGACTCTACAGAGATAGAAGCAGTGCCACGCAATGACAAGAAGATCAGTTTAGATTTACCTTAAGGACAATTATTAGTTTAGAATGCTTTTATCTCCTTTCAGATGAGTTTCACTACAGGAAATTCTCCTAAGTCTATATTTGATACTATTTACCAAGAAATTTTCATGGCTGTTCAATTTTTGCCTTTTTTGCCCCTTGCAATAAGGGCAAATTTATCATGACATCGTTCATTTGTACACTGTTCACCATTTTTAGTGATAACATGTCAAGGGCGAAATTTACACCGGGTGAATATAGATTTTACCAGTGAAGGGCAAATATTTGACTGGGCGAAAGTTTGCCGGTATACAGTATATGGTTCTTGGAGCTCATTTTTACCGTCATCAGATGGTGGGCTATTCAAATCACCCTGCGTGCGTGGGGAGTGTCCGTGTGTCCGTCCGTCCATCTGCCCATCAACCTTTGGTTTCTGTATTAAAAAATCACTTAAGCACTATTGATTTAGATGAAACAAGGGGAGGCATGTACAATTTACAATGTCTAGGGTTAATGTGGAAGATTAGTAAAATCTGTGTATCATTAATAAGCAAACTGAGGCCTGATTCGTCAATGTGCACACCTTAGTTTCTGCATGATAAACTTGTTTAAATATCATTCGATTGTAATGAAGCTTGCATCGGAAAATATGTACAATATACAAAGACCAAGCCTTCATTTTGTAAGTTTGAAGTTGAGTGAAATCAATTCATACTGAAGTTTTCGCAAAGCCTACATTTTGAAAGTTTGAAGTTGAGCAAAATCCATGTACACTGAAATTTCCACACGATAACTTGATTAAATACTACCAGATGAAGCCTGGTCAGTATCTGTATTGCCCTAAGACTAAAGCTTACTAGGTATTGATTGGCTAATACTTTGATATTATATTATAAAGGAGAAACATAGGTGTATAGGAAGGGGGATATAACTGGGAATAAATTACACAACATACAGAAGGTTTATGATATTGTGGGAGATTATCAAAACAATATTTCCAAAAAAGTTTGATTTCGTGACATAACTAAATGTACATACCGGTATATTAAATGGCAGCTCCGGCTGTATGCTCCCAGGGAGTTGAGAAAGGTATTGGCTGGTTGCAAAGGCCCTATAACCACGGATAATAGTTAGTGAACCTCTTTGAGACGACCTACGAACTAGGTTGTGATAAAGCGGTATATAAGAACCTCAAATTATTATAATTATTATTATTATTAAAGCAAAAGATGACGTTGTGTGTATTCTTGTCCATGTCTGATAAAGGTAGTGTTTTGTTTTGTTACTTCATTTGTATGAACTGGTGGTTGTATGATCTTGTATTTGTTTGAACTAATATAATTTTTTGTGAACTTAGTTTTGTATGAAACATCATTCACACAAACTAGTTTTCCTATATGGACTAATACTTCCATCATCTAGTTTGTTTATGAATTATTCATTGAAGGAATTAGGTTTTGTATGGATTAGGGTAAAACTATCAGACTTTGATTTTTATGAAATATTATTATTTATTTGTTTTGTAAAATTATACAGATATATGTACATGTAAACAACCTGTGGATGGAGGATGGAGTAACGATGTCCGCTCGATATCTCAAGTAATTATTAACGGATTAACTTCAAACTTCACAACAAGGTTAGTTACCATGAAACCTCGGACAAGTTCAATAACTGCCATTATCCGACCATAATTGTGGAGTTATGCTCCTTTATGGACTTGTCGAAACAGTGTCCGCTCGATATATCAAGTAATTATTAACGGATTCACTTCAAACTTCACAACAAGATTAATTACCATGAAACCTCGGACGAGTTCGATAACCGCCATTATCTGACCATAATTTGTGGAGTTATGCCCCTTTATGGACTTGCCGAAACAGTGTCCGCTCGATATCTGGAGTAATTACTAACAGATTAACTTCAAACTTCACAACAAGGTTAATTACCATGAAACCTCGGACAAGTTCAATCTTACAAACAACTACTCATTCAATGTGTGAGGGGCGTATTATATACCGCTCGCGGTAACCTTGTTAACTCTGATAATACTGTTATGTAAGTGTGTGGTTTTATTCTTTTGGGTTGCAGTAGATTTGTACAACCTGCATACATTTTTACATACAGCAATCTATATGCCCTTTTAAAATCTAAAAAATACATCCCTAAGCTGACAATGAAATCCATCAAATATCACCAAGAGTTCTTCGCCCCAAGGGAGGCCGCTGTGGCCAAGTGGTGAATTGATCTGACATTCTGCTACCACTAGCCCTCCACCACTGGGTCGCAAGTTTGAGGCCTATGTGGGGCAGTCACCAGGTACTGGCTGTAGGTCGGTGGTTTTTCTCTGGGAACTCCTGCTTTCCACCACCACCACCAAAATCTGGCACATCCTTAAGTGACAATAGCTGTGTATAGGACGTAAAACGCAAACGAACCAAACCTTTGCCCCAAGGTCTTTTTCATCCTAAATTTGATCAATAAACGGCACTATGTCATTTTTTTTTTTGAAGTAATCTACATTTATTAGTTGGATCAACTGTGTGGTTTTCCAAGTGTGTAAGTGTATAATGACACTATTGGTGAAATTGTATCATTTATACTCATTATAAGTGCTCAGTATATCGATCATGAAATGGGGGTTCATTCCTGTGGACCGTCGGTATATATAAATACTTAAATATCTGATTTCATTGATTATTTGTGATGTTTCATATGGTTTTATTTAATTGTTTTTCATTTGCTTGAATTCATGATTTGAATCAGAATCAGAAAAAGTTACTTTTTCTTCCAACACAACTCCAACAACCCAGATGGAGTTTAAAATGGTCTGGGGTGGTTGTTGCAGTGTTTCTGCTTAAGCATTGAAATGAAATAGTAGAATAAAAAAGATGCCTTTGGAAGCATTCCTAAAGCAAGACAGAAAAATTATGCCCACATCATACATACACACATAGGAGATGTAAGCCAGGTCTCTTAGGAACAGTATCGATAGCACCGACCATAGTTTTACCTTCGACCCTAATAATTTATCTTTATGACCCCCCTCCCCCCCCCCCCCCCCCCCCCCCCCCCCCCCCCCTCCTTCTCCTCACTATAAAAAATTCCCTTCCAATATTTCTTTAGTCATGTTGCTGCAGAAGTTGATTCTGTTTTTGATTGGTTTTTTTTTATGTTGCCTAACTTTTCGTTTGTTGTTGCCTAATTGTTTTGCTGTTGTTTAAGTTATTTTCAGTTTTATGTGTATTTCTCTTGAAGTAGGAATCGGAATTCTCTTGAAGTAGAAATCGGAAATTGAAGCAAATGTTGTAAAAATGAATATAACATGTATGTCATGTAATGCAGATTTCTTGTGAGATAACACAGAATACTGTTTACCAGGAAAGTTTTGTCGCCGTTTAACTTTCAGTTGATATTATCACACTACATACAATATATTGCAATTACCTGTCAAGGGTGCAATTTAAAATAGGCGTGAACATGGAATTTAATGGCAAAGGGCGTATATTTGACTGCAATGGCGAAAGTTTCTTGGTATACAGTAAATCAATTTAAGAAAAAAGCATAATGCTTGTATGATGTTCAATATTTTTCCTTTTTTTCTCATAAATTTAAAATGTTTTAATTTCACACTTTAAACATACATATAATACCATTAGCTAATAATATATGATAATTTATTGGTTTACCGATGTGCTGAATTTTTGTCCAAATTCCTTCTGACATTTCCAAGAAGTTGAGAGGATCATATATTTTCGTGTTCAAAATCAATTTTCGCGCTTGCTTTGAAATATAATAAACTGGTTTTAAATGGTACAGCGTTTTTGTTTGATTTTTTTTAGTGTACAACCTAGCTAGTACACATGGTAGATGTAGCTCAATTTCTTTACCAAAAGAAAATTGTTTTAGTGTATGGCCTTTATATCCATAAGGTCTAGAAAATGAAATTTGTCTGGTAGCTTATGGGATAAAGGGCTATACAAATTGTTGAAGTGTATGACCCTGACCCACTTTCAAGGTGAAAGGGGAACATATATTAAAAACTTAAACCACTTCTTAAGATCCATAAGGTCTAGAGAAATGAAACTTGTCTGGTAGCTTATGGGATAAAGGGCTTTAAAAATTGAATGACCCTGACCCACTTTCAAGGCCACACGTTTTAGCTCATCTGGCACCAATACAAACTTTTAAACAACTTACTCTGAAATAATGAATTACAAAAAGGCCCAGGCTGATATTTTGCCATTAGGTACATGTACATATATGTACTGGGAATGGAATTTCTTCAAATAAATTATTTTTTCTTACCTAGGTTCAAGGTCGTAGGGGTGACTCATGTGGAAAAAAAAATGTCTTTAATTCTTCTGAATAACCAAGATGACGAGAGCAATAATATTTTGACAGTAGTATGTTTGGTTCAATGACTTCAAAGTATTGTCAAATAAATTATCTTGACTTACTTCAAGGTCACAAGGGTAAAATGTGTAAAATACCCTTAGATAACTTCTTCTGAATAATCAAGAGTCCAGGGGTAGTGATATTTGATCAATAGGTACCTGGGATGAGAGCTATAACGTTTCCTCAAATAAATGGCCTTGACCTACTTTCAAGGTTGGTTTGGTTTAAGTATGTTTAATGTCCTATTAATAGCTAAGGTCATTTAAGGATGTGCCTCCATGTGTGTAGTACTAGTGTACTGGTCAAATATGTAAATACCCATAAGCAACTTAGGCTAATAAAGGTGAGGATAGTTCGCCAGCAGAGGGCTAGCATGCAGTGCTATGGTATTTTTCTCAAAAAGCTGGCATTAACCTTCTTTTATGATAGCTAGGGTTATATGTGTTAAAAACCTTTAAAAACCCTGTTTCTGAATAACCTCAGCCTAGGGTTATGCTATAAAGCCAGTAGCAAACTTGGATGAAGGGTTTCTGAGTTTGTTAAAACAAATAACTTTGAAGGAATATTTGTGAAAGACTAGCAGACAATTTCCTGATAAAGGCTTTTGCTATAGCAGAGAAGAACACAGTTTGAAAGACCGACATTGTCCATTAGCTGGATTGCAAGAGTGCCCAGTACGGTTGGGAAGCAGGAAGGTCTAAATTCAGATCTGGCGCATTATCTTCCTTCATTCTTACAACAGAAGGAGAAAAAGTAAGATTATGACCTAAGTCAAGAAGAAAATACCTAACCTACGTCCGGTGAAGTCATCCAGTCCCAATTGAAAAGCCATTGAGGTATGTCGGCAGGAACTCCTCTGCTCCAAATACAGCCTATCAAGGTATAGGTATCACTGCTCCATCCCTGCTCCAGTTCAGCCATACGAGGAAATGAAATCTGGTACCAACAGATCCACTATACTACCATGGATGTCTGCTATCCCCAGGATCTGCAATGCATTATTCTGACAGAGTGTTATTATTTCATAACCTTTGCTTCACTACATAAAGCACAAAAACATGCATGCAAAGAAATAAACAGTCCATGATAGGAACACTGCTCTTCCCTATATGGAACCCATATACAACACACCAAATCAATGTCGGTTTCAATCAATTGAAACGTCTATATATAGAATCAGTTTATGTTTCAACACTTTTCCGAACGGATGAAATTCTGCATATCAATCTCCGTGGCCTATGCACGTTTTATATTGCGTGGTTGTATTTGTTATAGTCATTAGGGCATTTAACGCTATGGGTATGCCCGGATAGATTTCCTTTTGAAACACATGAAATAAGACAGTCTAAACAATATGTGTATCACTAAGTAGTGTGACATTTTTAGGACTCCCGTACCAATGCCAAAAACTATGAATTGAAAATTGTATTTTATTTTATCTTGTTTTATTTCTCTGATAAGTTATTTCTGTAGCAGGTAGGTTGTATGTGCCCCGCTTTCAGGACATGTATATGATCTAATCAGTTGAAACCTTGTTAATTATGCGTAAATATGCACGGATCACACCCACGATCGAGTTCAGCCTCATACCAAACATTGATCATTATCTAGCGCAGATATTGCACGGAAATCAATTAACCAATCACAAGTTTGTAATCTCAAGTGTGCGTAGAAATAGACGGATCACCTTTACGGCCACATGTTTTAGCTCATCTGGCACCAATACAAACTTTTAAACAACTTCCTTACGCAGATTGTTGAGTGTGGTTTGGACCTCATGAAATACAGACTCGTTGTTGGTTTTCATTTTGGATTTCTAGCTCTGAAATGGAATCTAATTCAGCATACTCTTCTTTTCTATCGTCAGGCAAATTCTTTCCAATATTCCATTAGTGTATTGGAAATAACATTCAAGTTGTTCTTGCCGTTTTGTTCAACACCAGCTGGTTGCGTTACTGTCAGACGACGAATGCTATATATATATAACCGTTTGAAAAAGTATCCCAATATCTTGGACAGGCGTTAGATAATAACCTGGACTGTTATTAAGATGATCGATTGCTGATCTTCTACCTCAAAGACCATAGGGCTCCGTAGGTATCAAAATGTTTCCAACAATAAATTATAATTTAAAATTTCGCAAATATATTTTATTAACTTAGCCATGAATTCCGAAGCATTCCCTACGGACGTGCTCTTTACTTCGGCGGAATCGAATCCAGTGGTAGAACCAGCTGAAGGCTAGACTCGAAAGTATTCAAAGGTAAAGTTGTCAGCTAGTATTACATGAATTGGAGGCTAGCAGACAGGTAATGCAGAAGTGATAGAAGAAAACTTAAGAGGTAATCCAACGAGGATCTTATCACATCGAAAATCCGCAACCCCATTTGTGAAAACGTGAAGGTTTTTGACTTCAGTTAAACATGAACAAGGTACAGCTGGACCCATATGTCATTTAGTCCCGACAACCAGTCTCGCAAAATGGTTCCAAGATTGAAAATGTCGCCGAAAGAATTAGGTGAGCAAATAGACCCATCAAAGGTAGTTTACGGCACTACAAGTCTTTGAAAAAGCAACATTATCCACCGATTGGAAGAAAGCTTTCTCGCCTAGTTTGAATAGAGACTGCGAACCAATCCAGCTAAACCCAGACCAGTATACCGTTATTCTGTGTAATATGATACCTGACTAGTAATGTAATCGTAACGGAGTTGTCGAAATCATTCGATTTAGGTTGCTAGCAAGACCCTCCTTTTCAAATAAATAAATATGGTAGTGAAATGGGAATTATGCTGGGACGGATACTAGTTGGTTTTAATGTAAATGCTTCTTATGAAATCCCACTCGGTAACCAAATTTTAAAGGTGCCTATCGTCTGTTAGTGTTTTACGATCCTTCTATCCGGAATTCATCAGGATTCTGTATCTGTATGACATATTTTGTATCTTATCATCAAAGCAAATGTTGACTATGAGACAAACAAAAGTCCTGAGGAAGATGTCAATAAAATAGAAGATTGGGAAAAGACGTGACAAAGGAAATCCGACCATGCCAAATGTGAAGTTGTCCCCTCCAGAAGTACACTTTATAAACACGTGCACAGAAGCTTAAATCAGCAACCACCTGTAAGTTTTCCGGAATCACCATCATAGAACATTTCATTTAGAAAAGGCACAAACAATGACACATAGACGTTGAGATTCTTTAAAAGAAATCTAAATGCCTTATCTCAGAAGGTTAAGGAGGGTGCCTCTATTTACTTGGTTCTACCGAAGCTGCTTTAGTAAATGGATTTGTCTTGTTGTACGTCCTATTAACAGCTAAGGTCATTTAATGACGTGCCGCCGTGTGTGTTGTGTATGCGTGCATGTGTGTTGTGTATGTGTGCCGGAGACAGGGTATGTTGGTGTATTTACCTCCTTGTTATAGCGCGAATCTGATACCGACTTTATAGTGCTCTACCTCACTGATATACCATGCCGAAGGCACCGCCAGCACAGCATTCCGCTCGGTCACATTATATTTACATGGATGAATCAGCTGTTGCCATTTCCTCGAAATGCTGAACTTTAAGCAGGGAATGACAGCTACCATTTTAAACTCATTGACCCCTGAAGTTCCATTTTTAACTATTCCAACCTTTGAATTGGAAGGGTTTAAATGTGTCTTCAGGGGTGAATGAGTTAAGGACTTTGGTATATCCCGGCTTGGGGAAAAAACCCATTGTCTTCCTCACCTGGGCGAACGTTCAACATTAAAGCCAAAAGTGAGGTATTGCCAAGCAAGGCGCTAGGAAGTAAAAGGTAGTAAGAAGTAGAGAGAAACCCGCAGCGTCTTGGATCCGAAAGCAATGAGAAATCCTCGTGTGGACCGTGATTCCACCGATAAATTATCGTGTATAACATTACGGATGTCCCCTTGTAGATATATTCCGTCTTTGCGTATTGCAGAGTTATCCTCTCTTGAGAGCAGGTATTCATTGTTACGTCATTTGTTTGTGAGAGTAACGGCATCAATTTTTGAGAAAACGAACCAATGACGTAACAATCAATACCTGCTCTCAAGAGAAGATAACTCTGCAATACGCAAAGACGGAATACCCCAAATGTCATGTTATTGTCGAGTTTATTTTTGTATCATCTACTAAAACGCCTCCCCGAGGTTACCTTATGGATTCTGGAGAGCCTTGCATTGCTACCGTTTGTCTTGTATTTAAGAGCATGCAGATTATCCAGTGGAGTACATTCTATGCGATACAGTCACACTCCAGTTTGTTCAGAATTGGCTGATGTGACACTTTATCAAAAGCCTTGCCAAGGTTTAAATACATCACAACAACGTGAATTCCTTCATTGATATATTTGGTCCAGTCCTCCTTTACCTTCAATGGTTATGTGATGCTCGATGTTCCTAACATGAACCAATCTGACTTTGGTTTGGTTTAGTTTAGCATTGTTTAACGTCCTATCAACAGCTATGGTCATTTAAGGACGGCCTCCCCTGTGTGCAAGATGCATGCGTGTGTGTTTTGGGAGACTGCGATGTGTTCGTGTTTGTCTCCTTGTGATAGCGTGGAACTGATGCCGACTTTATAGTGCTACCTCACTGAAACATACTGCCGAAGACACCCAGCAGGACACCCACCCGTTCACAGAGTTTGTAAAGAGGTTGTTATTGTTGATGCAATACTTTGCTTGGTAATGGTGTGAGGCTTTTTGGTCTATATGTTTGGCGTTTTTTTAATGGTAGGCCTTAACTCAAAACTATATCGAAGATCGGCGACCGGGTACAGCAGCAGATCAAGGCCACCAAAGATTAGAACTAAATTATGACGACAGTGACGAAAGAAATGTAATAAAGATTCTATTTATTCTTGGAACATTCTTTATCCTACCCATAGCTATTTGAATATCATGTTCAAACAATCTTAAAAATGAAAATAGGGTGTAATAATAAAAGTTAAGAAAATACCAAATTGTTAACCAAACTGTAATTTGAACTCAAAAATCGATAAAAATATGACAAAATATAAACAAACGACATCTGTACATGGAGTCCATTGAAAGATGTACAATGATAATAGGACCAGTTGTTCCGGAAGGACCAGCGTATTCTGCTTCATCAAAGACACCCGCCATGTAAATCTAGGTCAAATCCGATCAATGGTACGTCCTCATAGGGAGAATCGAGGTAGTGACATCAAAACAGGGCACACTAATTATATATAATGATACATGATGAAAAACATCGACCTTCATGTCACATAAAGAGCATATTTTCGAAGCGTTCAGAATTGGGCTGAAAGAAGGGAACCAATGACGGTCGGTTGTTGCTGAGAGACATAGCCAATATTTGGCAATAGTATTTTATGATTAATGAGAATATTTCCCCATGGTTGCATAATTTTCCAGGTGATATATATAGGTAGGCCTTCTAGGCCTCTTATTATATGGTGATAAGATGATATAGGTCAAGTGGTGTATAGACTGCGTTAAAATATATTTCTATTTTTACCAAATATGTTTTTGTCTAGCCTTACCGATTAAGTCTGTTCTTAAATTGAGTCGTTAAAATAAATTCTATATTGGGCGCAATTTTGGTATTTATTCACAAACTGTGATGTTTAGATATTTATATCTAATTTATTGTTTTGTGATAATGACGGTATAAAGCCGGAACATCACAAATAACTTTGTAGTGACATTAAAATTAAATTTATATAATTGGAATAGTCTAGATTATATGAATATTATTTATTAAAAATAAAAATATCATTAAATACGTTTTATCGTAAAATGTATTAAACAGCAATTCGAGTTAATGGTATCAATATTTCAAATTTGATATCACTTCATAGAGCTATTTTATGATATCATGAATTTGTATAAAATAGAATTTAGTAGAATTTTGATATATTTAACGTTAACTGGACAGGAACTTTGACATATGTATATTTTTGTGAAATTATTATATTTACGTTAGAGACGGGTTTTTTGTTTTGTTTTTGTTAAATCGAACGCGCCGTATTTTTCATACGGGCATTTTAATTTTTCCCGCCTTCAAGATTCTGTGACGTGTTTGATACGGTCGGGAGATTGTGAGTCGTTCGTCATGTCAAGAAAATTATTATAGTTACCCTTTCTGGTTGACATCAGTTTGATATTTGTTTTACAAGATTCTTGTAAGTATATTCAAATAGTGTAATACAAAGAAGTTTTAGGTCTGAATGTTTTAAACCGCCCAAACTCCGGCGCGCGCACACAGTGCAGACACACAAAAGTTTCTCAACTTTATTTTGGGGGAGCCTCTATCATATTCAATGTCCTTGTGACCTGATGTGACACATTAAGTTATCATTATTCATTATATTGTAATCAGAAACTGATCCTCAGACGGTATAAAGCATTTTAAAGGAGTCTGATTATCAGTAATTAAAACTTACTCTGGTTAATCTGTCCCATCTATCACTGATAGATGGGACAGATTTTAATTTCAATTTTTGAAAAATTAAAATGCTCTTTCGTAGATAGTATCAGGTCACACGAGATTGGTTTCATGAATTACACGTCCTGGAAAAGGTGAAAATTTTGATATAATTTATGCCGCAAGTTCCACAACTCATTGTGTGTTTAACAAAGCTGCATGACTCGTGTTTGGATGTTTTTTTTCTGTGAATGGCCCCATGTTCAGTAGAGACTGTAAGTATCCTAATAACTGCAAGATTCATATCATTGTCATGCAAACTATCAATATTAAAAGAATGAGATGCAATTTTGCAAATATCGAAAATATTTTGTAATTGGGAACGTTAATTTGATATAACTTCAATTATTTGATACTGTTTAAACTTGCACTTTAAATGATCCAATTAATGATATCTTGTTTGCACAGGTAAACACTCAAGTGTCCAGTATAAGACGCACAGGAGGAATTTTCATCATGGCTTCAGTAAGTTAAGAAATAACATTTCTCTCCCTTTTAACAAGGAAAGAAAGTAAGGGTAATCTGAAAATGAGTTGAAAAAAATAGTAAAAAGTAAATGAGTTTTAGAACAAAGTTAATTAGTACCTTGATAAAGTATACAGACTTCAATAAAGCAGGGGTTGACATTAATTTTTAATAGGTGGTGGGCGCAAAGCGTAGTAGCCGACGAGCATAGCGAGGAGTGAAATAGGGGTACAGGCACCCCCCCCCCCCCCCCCCCCCCCCCCCCCCCNAGTTTATATAAGAAAATCACATTTTGGACCAGCATTTGTTTAATTTCAATTGGAACTAATTCAAACTTGGTTAGCATTATCAGTATTGGATAGCAGTTTGATGATATGCACAAATCAGCCCTGACTGACCACCAGGGGCTGATGGGTGGGGCCAGAAAGGGTTGAATTTACTGAAATTTCAAAAATCCTCTCAAGACCCAGATATGGTAGAATCAAATATTCTTCTGCTTTACCAAAATTGTGAATTTCATGACCCTGGGGTCTCGCGTTTCCCCCTGGGGAGGGGGATACATTTTACTATAGTTTATATAGGGAAATCACATTTTGGACCAGCATTTGTTTAATTTCCATTGGAAGTAATTCAATTTAGGTTAGCATTATCAGTATTAGGTAGCAGTTCGATAGTATGCACATATGAGCCCTGACTGACCTCCAGGGGCTGATGGGTGCCCATACCGAAATAAGTTACAAATAGGTATAACTTTTTCGTACCTTTTCAGTAACTTTTTTGTACTCCTGATAAAAGGTACAAAAAAGTTATAACTTTTCGATACCTTAATTTAAACTTAAACTTTACTAGTGTACCTTTTTGTAACTTCTCTGGACTTTAAAAAATTCTGGTATAACTTTTAGTACCTTTTTCTGGACTTAGAAAAAAATTGCACTGCTGGTGAAAAACTTTGAACATTTTTAGTATAACTTTTTGTACCTTTTCTGGACTTAGAAAAAAATTGCAATGCTGGTGAAAAACTTTGAATATTTTTGGTATAACTTTTTGTACCTTTTCTGGACTCAGAAAACAATGCCAATTCTTGTGAAAAACTTTGTAACTTTAAAGTTAGAACATTTTTGGTACAGTGGAACCCAGTTACATATATATATCGGTTATAATGAGATTTTCCCCCCATGTACCCATTTTTTCCTTCTTTAACTAGGCAAAAAAATATCATTTATTATTATATGGTCAAAGGTAGGAACCCGCTTATTATGGTGTTTTTTTTCTGCTGTGAATTGATTTTAAAAGTAAGTTGTCCATGTGAAACACCTGGACAATTACGTAATAGGTCCGGCTAACTGTACATCGCCCGAGGTAATCATCGGTCCACTTCAGGTAAATTTTTCACACCTCGCTCCACCCCAGTCAGCGGAAAACAATAGATCGACCATCGCTTGCTGGTCATACATTTTGGTCTTAACAAAACATATGGTGCAGTTAATTGCTGTAGGACTGTATATCAAATTAAAATAATTAGACCTACTGAACACAAATTCCGATAAGACAACGAGCATGCCTTTCACAAATATTCACGGTTACCTTGACCAATCATGTGAGAAAATCATGCCGATTTCAATGAAAATATTACTTCAGAAGGAAGACCTGTGTATTTAATCATTTAAGCAATAGTTTCTCAATTGCATTAGAAGTCGATTTCCCGTGTTTCCGTTGAAAAAGAGTCAAATTCGAGACATACATTTGTAACGACAGCATGGTGCCGGAAATCGTTCCAAAGGTTTTACGTTATTGTCGTAAACAACTTACGACGGCTGCTTGGTTATTGTTACAAAGGGAATATTTTTTGTTTTCAATTATTATGGTTGTGTCCATACTATTTGTATTTAACAATAAATAGTTATGATTAATATGATGTAGGACTTTATCGTTATTGCAGCGACGCCCTATGCGAAAAATTAATCTCGCGTGACTATAAATAGCCTTATCAAATTGGCCAATGAAAAGCGCGCGGGTAAATTTTGTATTCGATCGACCTCTAGATTTTGAACTCTAACCCGGCGAGTCACAAGAAGTAAACAAAATATTGGAACGTGTTTTGGTTAACTGGAAAGACGATACCTACTTCATCATATCCTTGAAGACATTGGAACGTCCGTGAAAGAGCTTGGTATATACGCATTTGCTGATGAAATCCTTCATGAATCCCAGGTTTTCTGGGGAATATCATGGGAAGATCGTCGCCATTTCAGGGAATATTTCAGGTAAGCCATCAATTGTATTTTCATCGAAAGGATTCAATACAAAACGCAGAGTAAACATATCAAATTTATTAAATAAATACAGTACCATGACTGAGACGATGTATATTTTTTTCTTATATGTTTGATCTTTAGAGATGGGCAGATGGCAGTACTATCTGTTAAAAAACACCGATTATTTCGGTACCGATTACATTTTTCGTTTACCGAGCTACTATATTTGTATACAATTCGGAAAGTAGATCTACTTACCAGAATCCGTTTCGGTGTATAATAAGATTTTCGATATTTGTTTATTCTTTGTTCTTCAGGGAAAGGAAGGATATTTCAGTGTGATGTTTAATTTCTAGCTTAATATATACTCAAACCCCGTGCCGAATATATATTTTTCCTGTACAAGTATACACTTTTTCGTTTTTTATAAAGTTAACAAACACATTACAAATATTGAAATCATTATTGGAATTTCTCCTTCATGACATGAAATAACAGAAATTTAAAAGCCAATGCATCTTAATTTCCTATCAATATATTTTAAGATTGAATAATTTCTACTTAAATGGTTGCTTACTTATTTTTTGTTAATCTTAAATAGCTTTGGAATTTCTAAATTTCCTATGATTTTCTTCACCTATTTGAATTGAAACGTAAGAGTACCTAAAATAGAAATGTGAGCAGTACAATGGATGTTGTTTTTATAATCTTCATATATCGTTAAAAAGATTAAAAACTTTTCAAAAAGGAAATTTAAAGAGATATATCTGAATGTTTTTTAAGCAAATGGCATGCAAGTAGCAGGCACTGTTCAACTTCTGCATACTTCATCAAATATTGTTTAATGACGTCCTTTGAAAACATATTGAATTTTATTTCATTTTTTTGAGTAAAATTTTGAATTCTTTCAACTTGATAAAACTGATATTTATGCTTCTTTTGTTTTGTGTTATTAAAATAACTTGATATTCCTATGACTTGAAAGGGAAAAAAAAAATTCTTCAAAAATTGAAGTGTGCCATTTTAAATATTCCACAGTAAAGTTGCATGATCCCTCTCCTTCCACACTGCATGTCCTTACCCTGTTCCCTACAGAAACCTTTATGTATAGCTCAGTATATACATCAGTTAAATTAGAGAATTCCAATTTTTTAAATCACATTTTTTTCTAATATTTTCTCTTTTTCTAGATGATAACAAGAGCTGTGCACACTGATGGGGGAAAATACAGGCAGAAACAACAGATGAAGAATTCTCAGCTCCACCTCATGAGTCTGTTATAGAGGTCCATGAACCTCCCCCTCAACCCCCTGCTGCAAAGAGAATCAGTGCCGAAAACAAATCAAACAAAGGTGAGTTCATTGATTTAAGGTACTGATTTTGTGATCTTTTGTTTAAGCTTTTGTAATCTCAGAAGACTCCTCTGTCTTTTGTCTAACCTTATTGAAATTTGACAGCCTTTATATGGTTACAAGCTGAAATAAAAATGGCTTTCTTTTGGAATTTTGATTTCTACAATTATTAGGGCCCCACATCGAAGATGCGGGTATGTTCCCTTATAGTAATCAGGTTGTCCGTCTGTCTGTCCATTTTTTTTCTTTTGTACAATATTGATGGAAGTAAATGGTGTAAGTTTTTTAAAAAATTTACATGATGATTTCCCATGCATCCTAGTTCTGCTTGGTAATATTTCGGCAGATCTGAATCAAAATGGCTGCTAATCAGCCATATTGGATTTTAACATTAAACATTTTTTTTTTGCTCTTAAATTATCGGTAAACATTTTGTAAAGACATCATGAAGCAAAGTTGGTCACAATACAACAAGAAATCAACTTATCGAAGGTCAAAGTCATTGGATCAAAGGTCAAAGTCAGATTTTGTATCTTTTTACTGCTTAACAATTTATTATGACATGATGAAGCAAAGTTGATCAGAATTCAACAAGGAATCAACTGACCAAAGGTCATAGGTCAAGGTCACTGGATCAAAGGTTAAGGTCAAATTTTGTAGCTTTTCATGAATGAGCATTTAATGACATGACTTAATTCAAGATCAATGGTAAAGGTCAAATTTAGTATCTTTTCACTGGTGAACATTTCTTTATGACACTTTTTACTGATGAACATTTTGTTATGGTATTATAAAGCAAAGTTGGTCGGAAATAAAGAATAAGTCAACTGACCAAAGATCATGGTCACTGGGTTATAATTAAGGGTCAAGGTCATTTGGGTCCAATGGTCAGAGACAAAGTGGATCTCTTGACTTTGAACCCGGCTCTTGTTGGGGAGGTATTTAAGGTAAAATAAAACAGATCAAAGCCAACAAATAAGTAATGCACTGGTATTTACATTTAGATAGATTTTGCTATTACATTTATATAGATATTATATACCATTAACTCACAATGAACTGAAAAGCTTTTCATTTTGAATCTCTTTACAACATATTGTAAATATATTAGCAATCCGATCAACTGTTACAATGCTATTGTGTTGTGTCAAGATAAGACATTAGAGGTAAACATGTCTTTAATTTCTTGTTTACTTCCTGCTTGTTTAGGAGACTCATTTTAATTGCAAAATTATATTATTTTGTAAATTGTGTTATTGCTCCTTATCTTGACAGATGGTGGAGCTTATACCTGGGACTGGGGTTTATGTGTATCCCAAACACATAAAAACTACACAGAGGAAGACGAAGGGGAACAGGTCGACAGATATTTGATGTCAGTGTTCTTCACCAACACTGAGCTGGTCAACCTGGGAAAGGTTTGAACCAGACCATTGTTTGAGCAATAATTGGTAATTATGAATTAAAACTTTTTCATAACAGCACAAAAGAAAAGAGTTCTACAGCAATTCTCTTTATGTAGTAGTAATATCACTGAAATTACAAAAGTATCGCTATAGCTACTTGAACTGATTAATGGTGCCTGTCAGTGAATAATAAATAGCAAGTTTACCATAAAATGCTACCAATATAATTTCACCATTCATATTCATTAATTCCTAGAATTTTAAGTGATGAAGAAAGAATTAATAAAGTTGCAATTATGTTACTAGCTATTTTTCCTAAACCATCTGCTTTTCAACAGATTATGCTGAGGCGATTCATGGGAAAAGTGGCCTGTCAGAAATCAAGTTTTCAATGAGGACAAAAATCAGTGCTTTGGTCAGCTTGGCCAGGAGGAACTCAACCACATAGAACAAATGAGACATTTCAACTTTTAAGAACTATTAATATGATTGTTTGTTGTAACTTTACAAGAGATATTCTATTAATGATTATTTTAGGAATGGTTATGTGAAATAGTTGTGAATACAAGAGAATAAAAGTGAGTATGCTAGTGTCAAAGCTGGAGAGAGTCATGGTCAATGCAGGGCACTCCCTGAAAGTCAGCATGAGAGTATATTTATTGTGTATTATATTGTAAAATAATAGTAACTACAGAAAGTATTTATATAATAGTAACTACAAGAAAATATTTTTGATGCAGTAAGTGCAAGAGAATATCTAGATGATAAATAGTAACTTCAAGAAAATATTTATATAATAGTAGCTAAAAGAAAATATTTATTCATATAATAGTAACGTAAAGAAAATTATTTATATTATAGTTACTACAAAGGAATATCTATTTATATGATAATAACTACAAGAAAGCAGGTGATATATAATGGTAACTTCAAAGGAATACTGTATCAAAATAGAATTTCATTTAAACAACAGATCCAGTAAAAGTTAGGTCATGATTTTTTTTTGATACCTTTTCATAATACATGAGAGGTTTATGAAGCTTTAAAAAGTTATACCTAACAAATGCGTTTTCTCCATTTTTCAGTACCTCAGAAAAGCATATCTTTTTTGTAATTTTTTAGTTACTAAATAAAGTTATAACTTTATTGTACCTTTTAACTAGAACTGTTTCTGTACCTTTTCAGTATCTCAGAAAAGTATAACTTTTTTGTACCTTTTTAGTACCTAAATAAAGTTATAACTTTATTGTACCTTTTTACTAGAACTGTTTCTGTACCTTTTCAGTATCTCAGAAAAGCATAACTTTTTTGTACCTTTTTAGTAACTAAATAAAGTTATAACTTTATGATACCTTTTTCCATGTGCTTTAGTGGCTAAATGTAACTTTTGTGTACCTTTTATTTGCCAATAAAGTGATGATTGAACTTAACAAAGTGTTTGAGTGTAACTTTTTAATACCTTTTTGTAACTTTTTAGTACTAGATTGAAACTCTTTTCTCACAAGGTTCCAATCTAGCATCAAAAGTTATAACTTTTTTGTACCTAAAAAGAAGTAACTTTTTTGTAACTTTTTTCGGTATGGGTGGGGCCAGAAATTGTCGAATTGACTGAAATTTCAAAAATCTTCTCAAGACCCAGATATGGTACGTAGAATCAAACACTCTTCATAGATGGAAGGGTCTTAAGGTGCTTTACCAAAATTGTGAATTTCATGACCCTGGGGTCTCGCGTTTCCCCCCTGGGGAGGGGGTAAACTTTACTATAGTTTATATAGGGAAATCACATTTTGGACTAACATTTGTTTAATTTCCATGGAAATAATTCAATTTGGGTTATCATTATCAGTATTGAATCGCAGTTTGATGGTATGCACATATGCACAAAACAACATTTAGGAAATTGGAACAGTGAGGCAGAAACATTTGAATCTTCATAGATTAAGGAAATGAACAAAACTATAATATGACTGAATTATACTTAATTTCAAACAAAATGGAAAATTTCCACTTTTTGCAGGTTGATAAAATTGCATAAACAATTAAATATTAGGTCTGATGTTTGCATTGCCCTTCTGGTTTTCACATAGCCAATGTCTCTTGGTCTACCATTTCTTTTGCACACTGTTTATGTGCAGTCATAGTATGAATTGACTTGTCTGTATAATATTATATGTTTGATATATAAGCAGTGTTTATATTTGACTCTTGATGCAATTCCATGTCTCCTTTAGGAGTCTGGATAAATTTCTTCACTTTTAAGTTTAGGAAATACATGTAGCTACCACAGGTACCCTCATTAATGTGAAATGTGCTGACATTAAGAAAAAATGTCTGCTTGGCTCTATTTAAAAATTAACAGTTCATATAAAAATAAGGTCACAAAGTAGAGTGATGATTTGTCAACACCTATACAAACAGTTACACAAGTTTTTAACATCGTGTACTATAATTTTGATCTGTGACTGACAGATATATTATCTTTTTTAAAATGATAGTCTTGGTGCCCATTGTTTATAATTTTCTATTCATAAGAATAGACTTTAGTATAGGAGGATATAGCTAAATTTGTACACTGCTGATAACAAAAGCCAAACTACTGCCAAATAAATATAATATGTGTTTGAAGCTTTTTTTTCAAATGTGACTATAGATTTGATAAATCATTTCTCAACCAAACTCATTATACCTTGTGAAACTTTTGTGAAAAATTAACAACTTTTAAATGAAATAAACAAGATATGGTCAACAACAGTGTTCTGAGTGTAAAAATTAAGTATGACAAAACAAGATTCGAACCCAGGACCTCTGGTTAATATACTGTCACTCTAAGCTACCTGGTCAACAAAATCATCCTGGCCCAATTGTGCTAGAGTTATATCTAAACGAAATTAAGACGGACTACTGGACATACAAAAAAACCCACTGGAATTCAATTTCTGTTAGTATTTCGCCTGCAGTGAGCAACACAAATCATTTAGCAAGTTTCAAGATTTACAACAGCAAATTGGTGAAGTAAGATTAATGGTGGTAACGTTTATCAAAGAATGTGTATAAATAATTAAAAAATATTTTGCAAACTGAATCATGAATACAGTAGCTCCAACATCGATTGTTTTGTTATAAAGTTAATTTCATTCCATTTTTTACAGAAATTTCCTGTTGTACCAGGCATGCCGATGCTGGATTTTTCTGCCTTGGACAAGCAGAGTGATAATATTGATGAATTCTTCACTACAGCACAGCTTTCCAAAATGTCGCAATATGAGATACTGCGATTTAAGAACATGAGAAAAAATTACGAAATGATGGCATCTCTAGGTATACATTAATTAAAGTCATTACTGTCAGGGTGTCACAGTAATTCTGTCAGTAAATGTGATTAGCACAGACAGTCTAAGAAAAGGTTTTGTCAGGTTTTTAGATCATCTGAGCTTTAGCTCAAGTGATCTATTGCTATCCGTCTTCGTTCGTCGTCCGCTAACATTTTACATTTTACATTTTCAACTTAAGCTGAAATACTGGCAAAGGGATTTCATTTATATTTCATGGGAAGGTAACTGACATCTCCTTGACCAAGTGTTGCTATTTTTTGGGTCGATCAGAAATCCAATATGGCCGCCACGGCCGCCATTTTGAAAAACTATTTCAAGTTTAAAGTCAAGTTCTGCTGGCCGATTGAACTGAAACTTGGTAGGAATGATCGACTCATGGTCCTGACAAAGTGTTGTTATTTTTCGGGTCAATCAGAAATCCAATATGGCCGACACTCAATTTGGTACATATTTCAACAACAAAAATAAATACTGTAGGACTCAGGTGACTGTTAAAGGGGCATCACGGTGAAGTAACTTTATTTTTTGTCTTTTTTTCATATACTACATAAACATATCAAGTGAGACTCCTTATGGAAAATAGCGATCGGATTTGGCTGAAATAGATTCATAAAAATGATTAAATCTAAGAAAATCATCGGTATTTCTACCTGTCTGACCAACGTTTTGTTCAGGGATTTCCCTCTACTAGCGCATGCGCATAGCACACCATTTCTTTGTAAACAAAATGACTGGCCGTGTGAAGTAAGCGAAAGAAAAGTGTTGTACCGTGTCAGCTACGAAACGAAAAGTTGCCAAATGGTCAAAAGATAGCGCAAGGAGTACGTTACGGAATCATTATTGCAGGTGGGCAGTATTCAAAGAAGAAAATAACTGCCGTAGCAGTTAGTACGGTGCATGTATTCTTCCGGATAGCCGGTTAAGCTGAAATGGAATCGACAGAAATGCT
>NW_018408878.1:1514859-1541624 GCF_002113885.1 Mizuhopecten yessoensis
CCTGAAGCCCCAAAAAAACCCTCTGGATCCGCCACTCATTACTTAATATTAAAGATAAAGAATTTTTGTGTTATTCAAAATAAACAGGCAAGTTCAGATATTTGGTTAATATTTAATTGTAACTTTTAAGAGCACATTTCTACCCAGTGAATGAGTTGCATGCAGGTATTCTTATATAATGAGTGTCACGTTAAAAATATGTAAAGGTAGGCTTCTTTTACCCCTTGTAACTATATATATATATATATATATATATATATATATATGGCTACTGCACACAATTCCATTAAAAGCACTGCAAATGATTACTCGCACACATAATTTGAAGGCTATCAGAGACATTTTGCTCGCTGTTAATCTGTAGTATACCATGCAAAAAAGCCAGTAAAACATAACAGGAAAGAGAGTAGTGTGCTCCCACATCAAACCTGCAATCCCTAGGTGCCTAGTCGGACACTCTACCACTGAGCTAAAGGGAAATTCCCTCTAGCGCGAAGCTAGGAGACCGTGATCCTTATAATGTACTGTAACAACAGGAAAGAGAATAGTGTGCTTCCACCGGGGATCGAACCCTCGATCTCCAGGTTCCTAGTCGGACACTCTACCACTGAGCTAAAGGGAAATTCCCTCTAGTGCGAAGATAGGAGACTGTGATCCTTATAATGTACTGTAACAGGAAAGAGAAAATTGTGCTTCCACCGGGGATCGAACCCTCGATCTCCAGGTTCCTAGTCGGACACTCTACCACTGAGCTAAAGGGAAATTCCCTCTAGTGCGAAGCTAGGAGACTGTGATCCTTATAATGTACTATAAAAATCTGCCACATATACTTGCATAATTGTAAAAGCTAAAATGATCAGATATTCAGGGTGTTGTAAAATGGTGTTTTTGATATGCCTGCATTAATGTCTGAAGTGTTCATTTTTACCTTCTTCACTGAACACATCATCAGTAACCTTTTTAGGTCACCTGAGCTTTGCTCAAGTGACCTATTCCGATCACTTTCCGTCTGTCGTCGTGCGTAAACTTTTTTTCTTTTACAACTTCTTCTCAAGAACCAGGGGTCAGAATCATCCTTGGTAGATGAGGCTACACAATTGTAAAATTGGGATTCCTACCCCAACCCCTGGGGCCAGGGCGGGGCCCCAAAGGGAAAATTAAGCAATATATCAAAAATATTCTTCTCCAGACTCAAGAGGTACTACAGTAATTTTCTCTGCATGGATAGAAAGATCATCAGGGGTTTTATATAAATTGTAAATTTCAGGACCCCCGAGCTGTCCGTTCTCCCTTGGGGAGGGGGTAAAGTTTACTATAATTTATATAGGGAAATAACACTTTTGGGTATATTTTGACAATTTTCTGTACGAAATTATTCTTACTTGGTGAGAATTATCCTTGGGGGAAGATGGCTTTAAACCATAAAATTGGGATTCCTACTCCAAACCTAGGGGCCAGGGCGGTCCCTAAAGGGAAAATTTACCAATAGTTCAAAAATCTTCTTCTCCAGACTCAGATGTACTACAGTCAATTTCAGTGCATGGATAGAAAGATCATCAGGAGCTTTATTGAAATTGTCAATTTCAGGACCCCTGAGCCATCCGTTCCCCCTATAGTTTACTATAGTTTATATAGGGAAATTACACTTTTGGGTATATTTCATCTATTTTCAGCAGAAAATTATTCAAACTTGGTCAGAATTATCTTTGGTGGATGGGTGTATTACCAAATTGGAATGCCTGCTCCATCCCCAGGGGCTAGGGCGGGGCCCCAAAGGGAACATTTGCCAATATTTTAAAATACTTATCCTTTGATGACATGACAAGTATTGTATTTCACTTAGTTTACATGCTGATTTCCACATCACATCTTAACAATAAAATAAAGCTACTAGCTAGTGCCTACTGTATGATATAACTCAGGTGACCGCTAAGGCCCTTGGGCCTCTTGTTTGTGTGCTTCCCAAACTATTTGACTTGGACTATTTCAGTAGGAGTTATGACGTCCTTTCTCCAATTTTATGTGTAAAATTTTCCTCCTTAATTTTATATGCAAATTTTGACCAATATTTACAAAGCTTGTACACATATTCAAATACTCTACACAGATTTGCAATTCATCACAATTTATTTTAGATTTCTATCGGGGTAATTGTTATGCCCTTTTCTTCAAATGGAGCACTAGGTGATATTAAGATAATGAGCCTATTGTCAACAGATTTTTAGTTTCAAATTGTGATTAACGACTACCAGGTAAATCAATATGTAAACCATGTATGCAAGAACTGAAGAACAGTGAGTGGATGTTTATTTCCACTTTCAAGGGTTACCTGCCATCAAACCAGATTTCATGAAAAGTCGTAGAGGAGGTGCAAAGAAGAAGAGAAAGGAGTGTTCTGATGATAGTGATGAAGAATGGACACCTGCATCCGAAAGGAGGAAGAGCCAAAGGGGTATAAACACATTAATTAAATCATTTATTTGGCCACAGGCGTAAGGGAGTCAAATATTGTTCTTGTACAGACTATATTTACTTTAACAATCATGATTGAATACTATCATGTGTTGGGAATAAGTTTACCAGTAAAGTATACATAGTTACTCCTAAAATTTTGTTTGCTGTTCTAGCCGGTTAAAACCAATTTCTGGAGAAGAAATGTTGATTGTTTTAGACATTTTGTTTGTTTTCAGTATGAAATAATTTTATCCAATTTGGTTGGAATTATCATAATGTGAAAATAAAGATCCTGATTCAGCCCTAGGCCAGGGCCCTAGTTGCACCAATTTAACCCTATGGGAAGGGATGAAGTAAAATTCATTATTATCACTTGACATATTAAACAGTAAATTTTCCACATCCAGATATGCTAGAATAAAATCCTCTTCATGTATGAAAAGGTCCAAAGGTGCTTATCAAAATTGGTCGTTGCCCTACTCCCATTTCTCCCTGGGAAGGGGTATTGCTTACTTTGATTTATATAGGGAATTCACGGGTACATTTCGTTGATCTCAAGTGGGAAATAATTCAAACTCAGTTGGAATTTTTATCATATGATTACAGATTTTCTGTTCCCCCTTTAGTGGGTAGAAGTTGCTCTGTCTCTGCAGGTAGGGCGTAAAAATTGTACCTGCTGCCCCCATTGCATGATCGTAAGAGGTGACTAAATTTGGGGATCTTATCTTTTCTCTTCTTTCTAAACAACTTTCTTCTTCCTAATGTCTCCCTTGACAATGCCTCACTTTTGGCCTTTAGTTGAGTGTTTGCCCTGTGAGGAAGGCTTTGGGTTCTGTCCCCTTGCCGAGACATACTAGAGTCTGTAAAAATGGTAGTTTCTACTCCTGCTTAACGTTCAAGCAATTTAGGAGTTGGGCGACTGGTTCGTCCGTTGTCAGTAAAATGTGACGGGGTGGGGTGTCTTCGGCAGTATGTTTCAGTAAGGTAGCACTATAAAGTCAGTATCAGTTCTGCGCTATCACAAGGAGACAAACACAAACATATCGCAGCCTCCCAAAACACACACACTACATGCATGCATATTGCATACAGGGAAGGCTGTCCTTAAATGACCATAGTCATTGATAAGAAGTTAAACAGTACTAAACCAAACCAAATCTATTGCAGTGTTATTGTCATTTTACTGATAATTCCTTGCTCTATATAAAGGTTGGTCATCTGCAACATCATTTTGTAAAAGACAACCCACGGTCAAAGACGTTTTTTGGTTATATGTATTTTTATTCTTTGTCGCATCACAATTAATAAAAAGTGACAATTGAATCTTTATGAATGTTATGTTTTTAGACAGGATACCAGTCACCCAATTCAGCTTCCCTCTCAAACAAGGAGTGGATGCAGTAAAGAAAACTCCAAAACTGAAGGTATGATATGAAATATTAGCTGCTTCTAACAACTTAGCCAAGGAGAATTTCTCTAAACTCATTCGGTAAAGCATCATACTATGAAGATGGCTATGAAAAATTATACCATATATCGAGAACAAGGAAATATTGCCAAATATAGTATAAAGCAGCAAATTCTTCCCTGAAAGCATCTGACCGTCGACCCTCACTAGCCCTCAACCACTGGGTCTTTGGTTCAAGGCCTACATGGGGTAGTTGCCAGGTACTGGTCGCAGGTCGGTGGTTTCTTTCCGGGAAATCTCCCTAATTCCTCCACTAAAAACTGGCACATCCTTTAATGATCAGAGCTGCTAATAGGACCTAAAATACAAACAAAACAAACCAATCTTTTCTGAAGGGGAAGTATGTCACATTGGGAAAATACTAGCTGCTTGCTACTTGTTTATCTAGGCAGAATTTCTCTTCAATAAAAACATCGGGCTGGTAAACCAGCTACAGTAGGCCTCTGGACTCATCCCTAGCTGAAGCATGGAAAATCCATAAAATATTTTGAATTTAATTGTAACAGCTTGTGTATCCAGTTAGCGATACAGACCTGCATGTCTTGTTTCTTTTTCTTTGTTTTTTTTTTAATTATTATATAATTTCTTGTTTCAGAAAATAGAAAAGGTGCCAAACATAAAACCAGAAAAACATGAAATTAAAAAGAATACAGACAGCAAGATGCCTATCCACACATACCCTTTGAGACCAGCTTCTTCGGCTGTTAGTTATATGAAGATTGAGGTCCCAGATGATGATGAATTTCTTTGTAGGTGTCAATTATACATACCCAAGCACTGTAAACTTGTAGTGTTGTTCCGATTAATCGATTTAGTCGATGTCTGGTTGTTTGTTTCTGAAAATCGATTAATCGATACTTGTTTTCCATGATCAATTATAGTTTGACTAATTAAAGTATTAACAAAAATTAAACTCTGATAGTGTTATTTTCGGCAAAACAACGTGACCTAACGTTCCACACAACGACGACACTAATTGGCTAGCTGGTCCACCCGACAACCAATCAGAACTACCGTTTCAATAGAAATGCTGCATGGCTCGGTCAGTGTGTGACCATATGGTAAACCAGGACATTCCGGAGATTTAAACTCTATGATCATCCGGGGGCTACTGGTTTAAATGTTTGGAAGGTATTGTTCCTCCTTAGCTGGATATAAATAAAACGCTTTGTCGAAAGTGTGGGCTATAAATAAAACGCTTTGTCAAAAGTGTGGGCTATCTTACAAATAAAATGTTAAGTTTGACGGGGTGTCATCAGGTGAACGCCAATCCATCGCGGCATTTCTGAATATGAGATGCAGCTGTCACAGCATAATGGACATTGCAAACATCATCAATTTCATTTCCAAATACATATTTTTCAATAATCATAAGGTTCTTTCAACAAACTCATTGTTTTTTTGGTATGAATGTTGTGCGTTATAAGCAAAAATCTCTAACGTCTGGTTTCCCTGGAAACGAAAGTGAAAGTAGATTTCGGAAAGCGAATATAACCTTAAATTACTGAATTTAAGTTAATTTTATCGATCATAAGTTGATCATCAGTCACTTGATTGGAAGTGATGATCGAGTATGAATTTAAAAGTGACTACCAAGGCTACTGTAAAGAATTCAGTTGGAATTATGGGATTAATCAAGGGCTTCCAACTTTACCTCTCTTTTTCTGAAATAATGAAATTAATTTCTATAAGCCTAATGCAATTGCCTCTTGTCCATCGTGCATAACGATTACATTTTTGACTTGCAAACCTGCCAATAATCCTGATTTTGTTGTGATTCTTTCCATAATTCAATACAAATTCTGTCTGTACAGCTTTTTATATGCCCGTCGAATTTGAAGGGAGTATTATGGTATGGCATTGTCTGGCCGGCGTAAACTTTTGTTTGTCCGGCAATCTCCTCCTACATTTTTCGAGCGATCTCTTTGAAACTTGGTATACATTATAATCCTGATATGAAGTTGTGTTTCCCTAAAAAGAATTTTGTTGATTCAACTATTTTTGCAAAAGTTATTCCCTTTCGTTTATTTCAGTATTTGATTTTTTATCCGGAGACCTCCTACATTTTTCGACTGATTTCTTTGAAACTTAGTAGGCTTTAATATCATGATATGTTGTTGTGTAACCCGGAAAAGAATTTTGATTTGACAGTTTTTGCAAAAGTTATTGCCCTTTGTTTATTTAAGTATTTGGTTTTTGTCCGGCAATCTCCTTCTACATTTTTTGGCCGATCTTTTGGAAACTTGGTATACATTATACCCATGATATGAAGTTGTGTTTACATGAAAACAATTTTGATTCAACTATTTTTGCAAAAGTTATTGCCCTTTGTTCATTTCAGTATTTGTTTTTTGTCCTGAAATTTCCTCCTACTTTTTTCGACCAATTTCTTTGAAACTTGGAAATCGTTATAGTCATGAAATATAGTTATGTTTCTTTGAGAGAAAAAAATGCTTCAATTTTTGTAGAAGTTATTGCCCTTTGTTTATTTCTAGTACTTGAATCTTGTCCTGAGATCTTCTACAGTTTTCTATCGATTTCTGTGAAACTTGGTAGGCTTTATACTTATAGTCATGATATCAAGTTTTGTTTAATGAGTTGGAGACTAATCTTTTGATTACTTGCTTTCCTCAAACTGTTTGAAAATTAAAGAAAATTGAACATTGACTTTGTAGTGAAAGGTGATATTTACAGCATGCTAGCTAGCCACTCTTAAGGTGATGCAAATCTTATTTTAATGCAAGATAGTATATAACACCATATGGCATTCAACGGGCGTATATTGTTCCGTCCTGCGGTACTCTTGTTTAGCTTGCCATCGTCAGATGGTGGGCTAATCAAATACCCTTGTGTCCGTGGTCTATCGTCCATCCTTAAACAATTCTTGTAAGCACTATTTCTCGGAAAGTGCTGGAGGGATCTTTTCGGAAATTTCATGACAAGGTTCCCCTTGGTCCTTAGTTATGCATATCAAATTATGGGACTGATCACAAAACCGAGACGGCCTACACGTAATTAAGATCCTTACCCTATAACCATGTATATACATGTACAATTGCTGAGTTTAAGGCAACACATTCAAATAGGGCTCCAGGATCTGGCCCCAACGAGACTTAGTTCCTGGGTTGTAAATTTGAAACAGTTGAAATCCCTACTTTAGAAACATATACAATTGTTAGTCATGAAGAAATGGACTGAATCATGATATAAGACTTGACCCTGGAGTCTTGCTACATCATTTTAAAAGGCCTTAGTTCCTTGGTCTTCACTTTGAAACAGCTGATATCCCCACCTTATAAGCTTATACACGACTTTGGGCTGAAAGATCTCTTTTATTAGCCCACCATCATCAAATGGTGGGCTATTCAAATCACCCTGCGTCCGTGGTCCATCATCAGTCATTCCGTTCATCCTTAAACAATTCTTGTTAGCACTATTTCTCAGAAAGTACTAGGGGGATCTTTCTAATGTTTTACATTAAAAAGACGTTTTCCCATGGTCCCTAGTTATCCATATCATTTTTTGGGACTGATCACAAAACCAAGATGGCCAACATACAGCCATCTTGAATTGTTTTTCAAATTTTGCATAAAGGGACCCCATGGTCCTTACTTACGCATATCAAATTTTGAGACTGAATGGAAAACCAAGATGGCCAATAAACAGCCATCTTGAATTGGAGAATTAAAGTTAGCGCTATTTCTCGGAATGTACAGGAGGGGTCTTTCTCAAATTTAATATGTAGGTTCACCTTAGTCCTTATAGTTGTGCATGTTAACTTAAGCCTTAGTTGTGGCTGTTTTATCGTGAGAGATGATAAAAAACAGTATGTCTGTAGGAAGAACCTAACAGATCTTTCTCATATTGCAATGACCTGCTCTTTTTCTTTCACATTAAGAACTGTACTTGTAAATATGTGAAACGACAAACACACATTAAAGGTTATCTTTTACACACAGCAGTATGAAGTGTAGATAAAAAGTAACCTCAATATATATTTACTGTAATCATGACTAGGACAAACAGAACATGAGAAAAGATCAAACTGACATGGCCCGGAACTAATTCAAGATGGTACAATTAATGGTGGGCGCCAAGATCCCTCTGGGATCTCTTGTTTATATCAATGCTAAATATACGAAGACACTGACTGTAAATTTATTAATTCATGAAGATCATGGTGACATGAACCTTGGTTTTAAATTTATATACATGTATCGGTAAAATATGACACTTGAGCATTTTACCACATGAAACTTGTGGTTTCAGAAAAGCACACCCATTTTGGTTTTAGCTGGTGAGCCTCCGGGCATTTAGTATAAGAGAAATTAAGTTCCACATGACATTGATATAGAAATTGAAATATACTTAGATCGGCCATAACTAAAGAATATGTTCAATACATACATGTATATGCAAATTACGTATGAATTCTGATGTTTAATTGGGATCTTAAAATATAGGGGTTGAAGTTTTGGATGAATCTATTTTCTATTACAGAAATGTTAAACCTTATCAAATCCTTTATGAGTAAAAAGTACAATTTGTTGTTGACTGCTGTTCAATAAATGAATGATTCCTTCAATTATTAAATGTTGTACAATTTTGTGTATTTCCACAGATTGTGAGGAGTGTAACAAGGAGTATGAAGGAGATTGCCCTGTGCACGGACCACTAGTCATAGTTGAGGACACTGAGGTATATAATAATGGACACCTGTTGTAAATGCTTTTGCATTATATATGCATAATGAAGAACTTGCTAGTGGTAAAATTTTCAGTCCAGTTTACTCTGCTAATTTCCACTGTGATGGGAAAATTAACAGTTGTTGATCATGAATAGACATTTCACTGATGTAGAATGAATATTTAACAAATTAAGAGTTTCTCAATATGCACTGAAAGAATTCAGGGGGAATATAGCTGTCGGGCGGGGAGTCTGTCTATCTGTTAACCCTCTTACCCCTATGTAACTTTAGTAGACTCTACCATGCATTGATCTGGATGAGTCCATTATGGTCTACAGTGGTGAAAGGGTTACTAGTGTTTGTCTGGATGAGAACTTGGTGTGTTGGTTGCCCCATTGTCTGCCAGTAGTCTTGCACTTTTCCAAATAATGACTTGAGAACAAATTATCATACAGACTTCAAATTTGGTGTGTGGTTGCCCTAGTAGATGCAAAGTTTTAACATGGTATGTGGGTTGCAAAGAACCCTATTGTTTAACCTATTTACCCCTGAAAACACATTTGAGCTCTTCCAATTCAAATGTTGGAATACTTCATTTTGAAATTTCAGGTGTGAATGAGTTAAAGGTGTGGTCTGCCAGGGGTCAAGTTCATCATTACAAAATATATAAAAAAAATGCTTCATTGTTTGTCCCAATATAATGATTTTCTGTGCAAAGTTCAAACTTGGTGTGCTGGATGCCCAAGTGATTTCAAATAAGCCTATTGATTGGGCAGGCAGTCGGAGTTCAAGGTCACCATTGCTAAAAAAAAAAAAATGCTCTCTGAGCATATGTCATACAAAGTTCTATTTGTACCGGTAGCCCTAGCAGATATATTCCACGGGTCTCAATGTAACTAATCTGATGTATACAGATGATTATAAAAACTCTGCATTTTACTGGATATATGCAGACAATGGGTAGCATGTCTACATAGAAATATTGTAAAACAGATTATACAGATTTGCACACAATTTTCCTGCAGGTGACTTTCAGGTGGATTTGCTGCCAGAACTGAATTGAGGCATATATATACTCATTTACTGTTGTAAGCAAGACAGATGGGCCAATTCAGCTTATACTAGTATTGCTCTGGTCATTGTCTCAATTAAAATGTTAAAAGACAAATAACTAACTTGTTGTCTTGACCTTCACCCCTTGAAGGTCAAGACAACAAGTTACAGTTAGCTTCACTGAAGCTGTTTTGATGCTAGTTAAATTGTGCATATTATGTAGCGTCATTAATATTATATAACTTGTATGCTGTGTGAAATTACTTTAAGAACCACTATTTTAAGATCATTGTCCCAATATTGTTCTCTGATGTGTGTGACTTGGCAAAGAGAAGTTAGGATCAGGGAACTGTTGTGTTCCATTTTAAATCTGCAGATCAAACCAAAGGATAAAGAACGGTCCCTCTATACCTTGCCACCTGGCCTATGTGTACGAAAATCATCTATACAAAATGCTGGCCTGGGTATCTGGTCTGATTATAAGATTTCACCCAGGACAAGATTTGGTCCCTACAAGGGGGAGAAAACTCAAGATTTAGACAAAGCACACTCCACTGGATATGCCTGGCAGGTATATGACAACCTATACCTGTGTCTAAAATTTCAAAAAACATGTTCTTCCAAATGTTATTAGACTTTTGAAGACATCGACATCAATCAACATCACTAAATAATTATTATCGTAAATGAACTTCTTTTCATGAATTACTGGATCACCTTATCACTATTTATAATCCTCTTAATTGTGCATGAATAATATTGATACTAATTGAAAGAACAAAATGGCTGCCATATTTGATTTTGGCATTTAAATATTGTTATTGCTGTTTCTCAAAAATGACGCCACATATCTTTCTTTTAAAATTTTGTCAATAAATCCCTTGTTCCTTAGGTGTGCATATTTCATTTTGAGACTAATCAGAAAAACAAGATTGCTACCAGGCAGTTATATCCTTAATTTGATAGGTTTGTTTTGAGCTCAAAACTGCTTGATCCAAAGTGAATATGACAGCCATAAAACTGATATCTGTTTTAGTACAGAGGGCAAATGGCAACTTTAGTTTGAATAATCATAAAGTTTTAATCATGCACAAAATTTAAGTTGAAGCATAATGCATTTACTATTGGCAAGACTATTAGTCCAACAGTATGAAAAAAGAAGTGACAAATTCAAGCTTGCATAGGTTTTATTATGGTTGATTACCTATCCCTACCCCAGCTAGATCATACTGTTGGCAAGATCTTGTTCCTATATATTGTACTTCATGTAATCAGCTATTACTACATGTATGTCCCCGACTTTCATCAGGTCAAATATCTCTTTTACGTATATCTGATATCCTGTAACTGATGAGGATTTTTTTTTATATATATATGGATTGAATGGCGTTTAAAAAAAAAAATCATGCCCATATGAACACAAATTGGTGACATACATATTGCATGAAGCCCGCTATGACAATTTAAAAATAACGTCGTTCAATCCATATATTAACATTTTTACTACATCTATAGAACAATTGTTGAGTTTTATTTCTTTGTTCTTAAATAATTGATTCATTTACTGTGTTTTGTATATGCGTCGTCCTTTAAATGAAAATGACGGAACAGCCCTTTTTAAATAAAAATTGGCGCCAATAACTAACTGAGTCATTTGATCGTTTGACGCAGGGGCATTCTCCATTTTATCCGAAGCGGCGCGACAAGACTGTCATTGAACAAGGTTTATGTATGACGTCATAAGTAAGCAACGTGTTACGTCACGAGAGTTTTTGCTCAAATGGTATGCATTTCTGCTGGTAATGTTCATCTAGTGGGATGTAGCGCATAGAACTATAAAACTAAAAAATGCTTGTCAAGAAATGGTTGTTTAGAAGTCTCAAGAAACTTCATTCGATGGTGTAAAATGAAATGAAATGTTCACACTTGCATTGATGTAAACAATGTTTTCCTGTTAACAGATGGATGATCAATCAGCTTGCTCTTACAGTACATCTTTTTCTTTCAGATTTATGAGAATGGCAAACCAAGCTTTTTCATCGATGCCTTTGATAAAAACCAAGCTAATTGGATGAGATACGTAAATTGTGCGAGGAATGAAGATGAGCAGAACATGACAGCCTACCAACACAGGGGCCAAATATACTACAGGACACACAAGGTTATCAACCCAGATACTGAGCTGCTTGTGTGGTACGGAGAGGACTACAGCGAGGAGCTTGGCATCAGAAGATGGGAGGACTCGACTGAACTGAAACCATTCACTGTCAATGGAACCAGTAAGATAAAAACAAATGCTTTGACACTTAATTAGTATTTGGTGATATAAATATTTCATGAACACTGGGTTTGAACATGGATAGGAACCAAGAAACCACATTTTGACAGTACTTTTCAAAAATTTTAAAAGACCCTGCCATCATGGAACTAAGTAACAACTTGCATGTCGATGTGCCATTCACAGCATATAAACAAACAGGGTCTTTACACAGATTAAATTTAATTTATATAGTCTTTTTCCTTAATTGTGAATTGTCATAGTTGAAGTGTCTGCATAGTTTGATGTTAGTAGAATTCAGGTATTTGAAATGTAATTTATGTTAAAAAGGTCATCAAATAATTCTCACTATTTTTTTCCCCCAGAAATGTTTAGGTGTCCGTTTTGTGGGAGTTGTTTCAGCTCTGAAGTTGGCATACTTGGACACAGCAAAAGCAAGCATGGAGTCTCTCAGTTCACTATTGACCTAGCAAGGAAAATGTTGGAGAAAGTGAAGAGAGATAATAATAGGAAGGAATTGAAATTGCATACAAAACAAAACTTGCTGTTTAAGAATGAATGTCAAAAAAGGATAAAAAATGGACATTACAAATTGAAAATGAAGGAAAATGTCAATAGGGATGGAAGACTGAGTAACTACACAAATGATCAAAGGAATATCTCCAGCAAGGGAACAGAACGTTTATACAAATGTGATGTCTGTGGTAAGGGGTTTAGTTGGGCGCCTAACCTACAGAGACACCTCAGGACACATACAGGAGAGAAGCCCTACACATGTGATGTCTGTGGTAAGGGGTTTAGTGACACAGGTAACCTACAGAAACACCTCAGGACACATACAGGAGAGAAGCCCTACAAATGTGATGTCTGTGGTAAGGGGTGTAGTCAGGCACATAGCCTACAGTCACACCTCAGGACACATACAGGAGAGAAGCCCTACAAATGTGATGTCTGTGGTAAAGGGTTTAGTCGGGCACATCACCTACATAAACACCTCAGGACACATACAGGAGAGAAGCCCTACAAATGTGATATCTGTGGTAAGGGGTGTAGTCAGGCCCATAGCCTACAGTCACACCTCAGGACACAGACAGGAGAGAAGCTCTACAAATGTGATGTCTGTGGGAAAGGGTTTAGTCGGGCACATCACCTACAGAAACACCGCAGGACACATACAGGAGAGAAGCCCTACAAATGTGATGTCTGTGGTAAGGGGTTTAGTCAGACACCTCACCTACAGGCACACCTCAGGACACATACACGAGAGAAGCCCTACAAATGTGATGTCTGTGGTGAGGGATTTAGTGTGGCATGTAACTTGAAATCCCATCGGAGACATCATAGAGAAAAGAATTGCTGTTGAGATGTAGATTGTATGTATATTTGTAAAACATCCTTTATAACTCATTTTAATTGTATTTTATATACATGTACTTAACAATATTGGAACCATATATATACATGTTCTGTAATGTGTACATACTTAATAAATTATTTATACTACTGTTTGAGAGTCGAGATTTCTACATTTATTTTATCGATGCCTGATTTACACATCTATAGCACTGGACAAAATGTCAATTTCATCAGTAAATGTTAGGAAATAAACATCCTGCTTGCTGCAGGTCACGTCAATTACAGGAAGTGCTAGCCTAGAAATAAATCAATACTTTATATGTAGACCATGTAGAGAAGAGAGCTTGAGTAGAGTCCCCTCTCCAGTCATCATCATTATGCAATATGCTTTTCCTACTCTCTGTTATTTCATTTAAGATTCAAAGTAAATTTAATCACAAAGTGTATGTAGGCATCTCTGAACAAAGATACCTGACCATATTTTCATATTAATAACAATTAAAGTGATTATTAAAGAATATTTGGATGACGAGATATAAAGAACAGATTTGTGTTTTCATTAAGATTTTTTTTTTATATTAATATTTTTAAGGAAATGAACTCTGCAAGAAAGCACCAGGATATACATTGATTAACATTGTAATAATGATAAAAAAAACCGCAAAATATCATTGAAATGACAGGTCTGTAACCGTCTGTTGACCATGCTGTTCAATCGGAATTTATTGCTAAATATAGTGAAAATGTTAATAATGCTAAGGCCACTTGCAGCCTGGTTGCCATATTAAATTACAGGCAGTGGTCAAAATTAAATTGTTATAATTACTGAAAAATAGAGGCTACTAAAATTTGCAGGAAGTAATAGTTTTATGAAAGCATACCCTAAAAATGTTATGATAATGACATGTACAAAGAAAAAGGTATATTTGTATTTGATTATATTAAAATGGGAAAACATCCTAACAGCTTAATTTATTAATCGGACAACAGAAACTTGATTTTGACCCAGCATGCGTCAATTCCTTAAAACCTTTAAATGAATAAAGAAAAAAAATAGGGTGATGATATTCGGCCTGTAGCATGCTGGAATAAGGGAGATGTCAAGTTTGTTTGAATGAAACAACTGATGAAAAATCAAAATGATTGACCTTGACCAAATTTCAAGGTCACACATTTTAACATTTAATCACCGGAATGGACAAGAGGCCTTTTAGAGTCGCGAGATTAGTCTGTCATAAATTAAAAATTGTGCTGGTGGCTTGAAAAGGTTAAAATGTTGTAGAACTTAATGCAGCAACCCCATTTTATGACATGGATGTCTTCATATCATTCTTGAAACACTGAATCTCTACAGATGAGGAATAATACGACATGGCCCACTTGTATGGTCATTGGTGAGAAAATGTCATACCTCATCTATATAACGGCGGGTCGCCCTCGAGCGCTTGAGGTTCCCCGTCATATTCCCCTTATTCAGAGTCTCTTAGAAAAATTGGCAAGAACAGACACACCCGAATGACTGAAGCAAACAACAACAATGGTGCAACAACCAGACTCACTATTCTGTTATTGTTTTAGGTATGGTATGATATCCAGTGCCCTTGTTTCAGAGAAGTACGATTATTTGTTCCCCCACACCGAGATAAATCATGCTTATAAAATAGGAGTAATAAACGTGTAAAAAATCCCACAATGTGTAGGCACCAAATCCACTTCTAGCCAAGCAAAGTTGTTATTGTTGAAACTGAGAAGATGTAACCAACTCGTCCTCCAGCTTTTGGAAATATTTCTTCATAAATAACAAATATATCCCCAAATTTGTTCTGCAGGTAGGGCGTAAAAATTGTACCTGTTGCCACCATTGCTTGATAGTAAGAGGCGACTAAATTTGGGATCTTATCTCTTCTCTTCTTTCTAGACAACTTTCTTCTTCCTAATGTCTCCGTTGACAATGCCTTACTTTTGGCATTTAGTTGAGCTTTCGCCCCTGTGAGGAAGACTGGGTTCTGTTCCCTGGCCGAGACATACCAAAGTCTGTAAAAATGGTAGTTTATACTCCTGCTTAACGCTCAGCAATTTAGGAATGGGACGACTGGTTCGTCCGTTGTCGGTATAATGAGACCTGGTGTCCTGCTGGGTGACTTCGGCAGTATGATTCGGTGAGTTAGCAGTAGAAAGTTGGCATCAGTTCCGCGCTATCATAAGAGACAAACACCAACATATTGCAGCCTCCCAAAACACGCATACACTACACGCATGCATCTAGCACATAGGGGAGGCCATCCTTAAATGATCAATACTAAACCAAACCAAACCCCAAAATATCAACAATTGAATATCATCAACAAAAGCAGTTTTGCACTGGTTGTTGAAATCTGAAATATATAACCAACTGGCATGCACGTGTACAACGTTGAGAAATATTTGAAAGTGAACTTTGACAAATGTTCATCAATTTTCTTCAAAGTGTCGCTCAGGATCCTGCACTGTACTCATGGGCAGTTTGTGTTTATCTCGCTCCAAGCGGTTTGTTAAGGATTGTTTCACCCTCGATACTCCAGGTGTTACGCTCACTTTCGCTTTCTGAACAACAAAAGTAAGCGTAACCCCTGGTATATCGAGGATGGGTTGTTTATGTAATAGTTACGGGCCTAGTGATTTGGTGCTTTGTTGAACCTGTATATATAATCAACAGGTGAAAGATTTCAAAGAGCCAAGCACAGGGTCACGTTACAAATGTCTGAAATACACATATGCTATACTGATACGGGTCACAACACACATATATGTGTATTTCAGAAATTTGTAACGTGACCCGGTGGGCCAAGTGAGCTTGTGGCGTCCGGCCGGTGTCAACTTTTTACTTAAAACAACTTCTTCTCAGTAACCAAAGGGCCTAGGGTGATAATATTTGGCCAGAAACATGCTGGGATGAAGGGCTACCAAATTTGTTCAAATAAATGACCTTGACTTATATTCAAGGTCACAGGGGTCAAATATGGTTAAACAATTAAACAATTTCTTCTGAATAACCAAGAGGCCTAGGGTGATGATATTTGGCCTGTAACATACTGGGATGAAGGGCTACCAAGTTTGTTCAAATGAATGACCTTCGCCCATATTCAAGGTCACAGTTGTCAATATGAATTGGCCTGTCCGTTCTTCAGACGAATGACGCCGGACGCCAGACCATCATAAAGGCTTACTTGCCCTTCGGGCAGGTGAGCTAAAAATATTTAAAAAAAAATCAATTGTAAAATACCATTTCTTCATCATCGCATATATCAGGTTTTTTTAAGGGTATCTTATTTTCACTCAAGTCACAAAATAATGAAGTTTCAATAAAAAAAAACAAATGAAAGATTCTGATCATATAACGAAGGTCAACAGGAGTGAATCCCCATTTCACAATCAATACATTTATACTGAGCACTGATAATGAGTATAAACGATGAAAATTTATTCAAGAATTCAACAATAGTGTCATACACTTACACACTTGGAAAACCACACAGTTGATCCAACTAATAAATGATGGTTATTTTCAAAATATGTCATTGTGCCGTTTGTTGATCAAATCTAGGATGAGAAAGACCTTGGGGCAAAAAACTCTTGGTTTTATTTGATTGTTTTCATTGTCAGCTTACAGATGTATTTTCAGTTTTTTAAAAGGACATATGGATTGCTGTGAAATTGTAAAAAAAACAAAAAACAAGTTATACAAATCTACTCCAACCCAAAAGAATAAAACCACACATTAACACACAAAAATAGAACAAACAAGAGTCCCAGTGGGCCTGGATAATAAAGCAAACAAAGGGAAAATAGTTTTATTGAATGAACTATTCATTAACTACTTGCATATTGACAATAATATGAGAAAACTGCCCAATATAATAACAAACTGGGCCAATATGGGATAAACTGGGTCAATACTGGATAAACGGGGCCATTATCGATAATGTTCCAATCGAACGCACGCCAATGGGCATAATAGTCAGTAGCGTAGCTGCCTTAGGCTCGAGTAGGCATGTGCCAACATAATTTTTCTGTTTGTTTTTTTATCAGTATTATTTCAAGAAATTGAAAAATCAAATATGTGTATGCATTAGAATTAAAGACTACTATGTCCAGGATGTTTTGTATAGGTCTAGTACAAAGTACGAAAATCAAGTTTTACAGTTTTTCCGTTAAAAAACATCTTGTAATCGACAAAAGAGCTATACAAGTTTCAAGCTTATTTTAAACAAGTTTGTGGTTCGGAAAATTTTGAATATAACAAGAGGCCCATGGGCCTTAACAGTCACCTGATACATTTATACAGAGAGTTGATTTTTGTTTTAACATGAACAGAAATATTATTCAAAGTGACAAAAAACAATAAAACCACCTTATTCAGTATCTAGCATGCAGATTTAAGACTGAAAAGAATTTGAAACTAGCACCTCTGATTCTAAACAAGGAAAATGAAGAAATTTTATTTTAGCACACAGACTCCATTGGGCCCCACCCTACAGCCCTTGGGGGTAGGGATGGCTCAAAATGTACAAAGTATCAAACTGTCAACTTAGGGTTATAATTCCAATCAAGTTCTCAACATGTAATATTTAAAGTATCATTTGCCATTATAAACCATAACAAATTTTGCCACCCCCCCTCCTTCCCCAGGGGGGAAACGCAAGACCCCAGGGTCATGAAATTCACAATTTTGGTAGAGTACCTTAAGACCCTTCCATCTATGAAGAGTATTTGATTCTACCATATCTGGGTCTTGAGAAGAAGATTTTTGAAATTTCAGTCAATTCAACTCTTTTTGGCCCCACCCATCAGCCCCAGGGGGACAGTCAGGGCTGATATGCGCATACCATCAAACTGCTATCCAATACTGATAATTCTAACCCAAATTGAATTACTTCCAATGGCAATTAAACAAATGTTGGTCCAAAATGTGATTTCCCTATATAAACTATAGTAAAGTTTACCCCCTCCCCAGGGGGAAACGTGAGACCCCAGGGTCAAGAAATTCACAATTTTAGTAAAGCACCTTAAGACCCTTCTATCTATGAAGAGTATTTGATTCTACCATATCTGGATCTTGAGAAGAAGATTTTTGAAATTTTAGTCAATTTTACCCTTTTTGGCCCCGCCCCTCAGGCCCTTTGGGGCTGGGGACCATATAATTCACAATTTTAGTAGACCTTTGGCCATGGAAGGTTTCTGCAAAATTTCATTGAAATTGGTTCAGGGGTTTTGGAGAAGAAGTCGAAAATGTAAATTGTTTACGGACGCACGACGGACGACGCCGGACAAAAGGCAATCGCAATAGGTCACTTGAGGCTTTGTCTCAGGTGACCTAAAAAGTTCAGAGACCCAGTCATAAGATCCCTCTTGCAGTGAAACTGTCTCGTCTTCCGAGGCTACTCAATGGCTTGCAGATTATGACAAGGTGACCATTCTCCTTACACGATGGGACGAAAGCCACCTACCCTGTAAGTACTTAGTAATTAACCCTTTCACAACTGTAGACCATAATGGACCCCTCCATATCAATGCATGGTAGAGTCTACTAAAGTTACACAGGAGTGAAAAGGTTAAGATGATTATGTCCGGACCCCAATGTCCAAATCACACTCAACAGTTCATATGATAGGCATGCATTTGTCTCTGCATGCAGACATAACATTTAATATTTTAATCTTTCTCTGCGAAAAAGAAAAACTAGCTTATCACGCTTCTGTATTACAATCTTTCCTCATACCCAATAATGATAAAGATACCGACCTGCCTTGTTTGTATTTGATTCCAAAATTTTACAAGAATCCTTATACACAACGTTTAATCGTGGGTTCATCTTGTTGTTCAACCGCGTTAAACAATTTTATTATACCATTCCTGGTACCATTTCATTAGGGTTACAGTTGCATTGTGACTGTATACTCGGTAAGTGGAATAAATGGAATGTTGATTTGGAAGAATTTCGAAAGATCTTTTGATCTCTCTTGACCATCCTCTTCTCAAAAATGTATCCTCTATCAATCTTTTGACTTTCCGACCCTTTTAAATTACCAATCCTCATACCAAACAGACGGAACACCTTCGTTCTCTTATTCTGAGAGCTTTCTTTTCAAAATGAGTGGCGAACTGCAAAATATATGTATAATTGTACATTGTTTTGGACCATATTTTGTGAATAACACAACAAAGGCTAAAATAAATGATTCTGTCCCTATTTGACAATATCGTTGAGGAGTTCAGCAAAACTTTCCATCGGTGAGCAGACTGTAGATATTCCTATCGACGATGTGTTGTCTTTAATAACAGGACATTTATTGACCACATCAATCTTGTGTACCCTCCCGAGCTTGTGTAGAGCTTGTGTACCCTCCCGAGCTTGTGTAGAGCTTGTGTACCCAGCCGAGCTTGTGTACCCTTCCGAGCTTGTGTAGAGCTTGTGTACCCTCCTGAGCTTGTGTAGAGCTTGTGTACCCAGCCGAGCTTGTGTACCCTTCCGAGCTTGTGTAGAGCTTGTGTACCCACCCGAGCTTGTGTAGAGCTTGTGTACCCTCCTGAGCTTGTGTAGAGCTTGTGTACCCTCCCGAGCTTTTGTAGAGCTTGTGTACCCTCCCGAGCTTGAAATTAAAGAAACTACTGGCTCTTAAACCTTAGCCGCATTCCTCAATCTTTACTCACAACATAAAAGACACCTCTTACAATTACGCCGTACGATAAGCAGGATGATATTGATGTTCCGATTATGATTTTTCCCTTTCTTGAAAGTAACATCCCTGTTCCCAATGTTACAGTTGATTCGGTCTGTATTCAAGAGCTTGATCCAAATAGCATAACTTCAGGACTTCATCATGATATCATAGATTTCGACTACTGTCGGACAAACTTACAGCGCAGAGTTTCCGAAAATGCAGGTTAATGTAGTATATTGGCAAGTTTTAATGTCGGCATCATAAATTATAGTAACAGGGAAATATGCTATTTCTTTGTGTGATATGAAGGGCGATGTTTTTGTTATTATGCTCATAATAGTGGTTTTGTTGTCACTTTCTGAATTCTCATGACGAGGACGTAGCATAACTAGGAGTTTACCTAGCTTTAAATGCTGTATGTCATCGATGACGCAGAAGACTCTTACATTTCTGAACCACATGGTCTTATTCTCCTTGTATGTTTCAAGGGTCTCCATGCCTATGCTCACATTTCCCCCTAATTTTATCGATTTTGAGTTCACTCTGTAACTTAGTTGACTCTTCGATATTAGGAACCACCCTCCCACCAATAAAAAGTTGAATTTAGTTTTTAATTGTTTTGGATATCATATTCGTGTTTATATAACAGTATTTTAAAAGATATTGTCAGTGAGAACTAGTTGAAAACTCCTGCTAATATTGCCATACAGTGTATTTAGATCTTTACCACTCGCTCATCCTTAGATTCGTATTATTTGTATATTTGATTATAAAATGCACCAGTATACTTATCAACTGATTTTATTTAAACTTCAAAACAGTTGTTGTTAAACTACAAAAAAATAAACATTTATCAGTCAATTTTTCAAGATTTATATACCAGCTAGGCCCCTGTTATTCGTAACATTTCTATGCTTATCGAGGATGACGGATGACTACATTCACCTTCAGTAACTGTTATTTACAACGACAGAAGACAACAAACCATGGAGCGAGCATCCCACAGATGCATGCTATCGGTTTTAATGCATGGCATACAAAGTGTTGAGTGTGTTAAGCCAAACATTGCTTAATGATATATTAGTCGTACATACTCAATGGCGAATTCTGAACTACAAAGTTGTCTGCCCCTTTCCCTGTAAGTGGTGCACATATTTCAGGGGGTACCATAAATATCAATATAATGCCGCCCCCGAAAAAAGCGAAGTACAGTCAGTCCATGTCAAGTTCACAGGAAGTAATCAACTGACCAATATTTTGAAATTATTGTTATTAAATTTGTTGAATTCAATCAGTTTATTTTTGTTAATTTCAGATTAATGCCAATGATATACATGTACATCTTTCACTGTTCTGTCAACCAGTTGACCAATACACAGCGTTAAACAACTTGTACTTATACAAGTAGTTCATTAATAAAATGTCATTAATCAACTAATTCCACATTGGCCAAGTTATTAGGCCTCGGGCTGCAGCCTTGGGCCAATATGACAGAATAGGACTGTATATACAAATTGAGTCCACTTTGCCCAAGGATCCTCCAGGTCAAATTTAGTCAAAATCCAATGAGCCATAAGGGTTGAGTAGCATTTTAAAGGAGAATAAATTCACAAAATTTGATTCATGCTTAAAAAACCCTGAAATACAGTGTACTGATCACGTCTAAAAACAACAACACTGCCAACAATTTATACATTGTACATGTATTACTTCAAGCAATATTCCATCCTCCATCCACAGGTTGTTTACATGTACATATATCTGTATAATTTTACAAAACAAATAAATAATAATATTTCATAAAAATCAAAGTCTGATAGTTTTTCCTAGTTCATACAAAACCTTATTCATACAAAGGCTAATTCATACAAAATCTAGTTCATGCAAATATTAGATTGTAGGAATACTAGTTTGTATAAACAATATTTCATACAAAACTTTTTTTTTTTTTTTTATACTAGTTCAAATGCATACTAGTTCACACAACCACCAGGCCATACAAATTTAGTAACAAAATATGATGATACATTTATCGGACATGGCCAAGAGTAAACAATGTGATATTTTATTTTAGAGGTTCTCTGTATGGCCCACTGTACCATGTTGCTTCAGAGACCAAAAGTATAGGTACTGTAATGTAAAAACTACTTTTCTGAATTTTGAAAACACCACATGTAATCACATTACAATTTCACAACCCTGCCCTGGTGTGAAACTATATCGTAAGACTATATTATACCAGAGAAGTATATATAACATATATACGTCTCTGATTATACTGAGTTACATAACCTCAAACCAAGATAAAACTATGCATTGAAATAATTTTCAAATGCAAAAACATGTTATAATCACAACAATTTTTATCTGATTATCTCCCACAACATCATTAACATTTTTATTCAGTTATCTCCCTTCCCATACCTACTCCAGCTACTGTAGACAGTTATCCCCCTTCCCATACCTACTCTAGGTACTGTAGACAGTTATCCCCCTTCCAATACCTACTCTAGGTACTGTAGACAGTTATCCCCCTTCCCATACCTACTCTAGTTACTGTAGACAGTTAACCCCCTTCCAATACCTACTCTAGGTACTGTAGACAGTTATCTCCCTTCCAATACCTACTCTAGTTACTGTAGACAGTTATCCCCCTTCCCATACCTACTCTAGGTACTGTAGACAGTTATCCCACTTCCCATACCTACTCTAGGTAGTGTAGAGACTTTCAGTTATCCACCTTCCTATTAATTATACACAGATTTTGCTCATCTTTAAACTTAACCTCATTCATTGTAAATTGTACATGCTTATCAAGTTTCATATAAATCAATAGCGCTTGAGCCAAAGGTGGATTGGCAGACAGTTGGATTCATGGACACTTCTCATACCATATCATGTAAAAGTTCTTGACAGGGGTTTGAAAATCCTTTTGTCAAACATTTTGTACATACCCATCCTCTACTTCCGCTTTCCAATGCGTTATAATAATTGCCGATGTGTTTTTAATAGTACCAATACGGTACGGTTTTTGTTTATATCTCATTTAATATCAATTATTTACTTCAAAACTAAAAACAGGATTTTCCGGAGTGAAAATCTTTTGGAAAGAAGTTAAAAACATGCTAAACTAATAATTATCCTTAAGGTAAATCTAAACAGGTCTGCTTGTCATTGCGTGGCACTGCTTCTATCTCTTCAGAGTCCTCATGAAACTCTTGGCTAGGTGAGTGCACTGGAACGTCGTAAACTCTTCATACGTTGTCAATACACGTTGTTTTCCACTGAGAACGGACAGTTCTGGGTGTGTTATGATTTTCTTCAAACTTTCATTATACAGGTGATCAGGGTTGAGATTACGTGAACCTTTGTCCTTCACGTACACAACAAACACATCACCTGTCGTAACATAAAATGTCACTTGTTATAAATCCTGTAAATCTGGGTTACACAACAATGGTAACAGGAGAAAGAGAAATGTAACAGATAGACCAGGACTCGAACCCCTCGGACGCTCTGAAATCCTGACAGATGCTCTACCAATTAACTATCTGATCACCTAAGATTTACCCAGTCCAGTGCAACTGCATTTCTCCCTCCTTTTTTAAGTCTTCCCCCATAAAGACACTACAATTTACAACCCCGGATCGGGCATCCCCTTGCCAAGCATTCACTCAGTGATGCTTAAAACAAGGATTGGAACGCTCGCCAATGATGTAACAAGAGAGAGAGAGAAATGGAACGGCTAGACTAGAATTGAAACCCGGTGTAGCATGGTATTGTGAAGCATGGTATTGTGAAGTATGGTTAAATGAACTTCAATTCATATTACTATAATGGTAAAATGAACCGCTGTTCATATTACCATTATGGTAATATATGAACCGCCCCATGGTGAAAAGAAGGGTTACATCGATTTCTATGCTGACAAACTTTTTTCCATTCATTTTCTTTAAGTTTACTTCAAGAAAAATTTAGGGTGGGGCAGGGGCGCTTCACTTTACCATAATGATTAAATGAAGGGTTTAAGCATATATTTTTCTATTTTACTTTTTTAAACTAAATCTGTTTTACTTTACATCAGTTTGATGTCCTGAATATGAAAATCACAAAAATTAAGTTTGGGGTAGAGAAACTTAGGCTGAGCTTCCTGGTTGCAAGCAATCAACTTATAGTCCAGTTCCACTACACAATATACATTCCTGACACATTCTCATCCAATAGCTTATTGTTTTGAATTTGAATAAAAGATATGCCAAAGACCCTGTGTACTGACCTCCCATTTTGCGAGCTCCCTGGACTGTGGTCATCCTGAGGTCACCAATCTCTCTGTCCGGGTGCTCTAGAATTATATTTCGCTCATTGAAGTCGACAAATACCAGAAAAATCTTGGCACGGGGCAGCTTAGGGATGGTTTCATGGTTCGAGACAAGGGAGCCAACTTTGTCCACTTTGCTGAGCTCACCACTGCAGGCCGATTCAACAAGTCGCATATGGAATGCCTTGGTCTCTGAGTAGAAACTGACCACACATATCTGCCTGGCTAGGGTTGACCGCTGTATGCTATCGAGTACTGACCCGACCTGCTGAACAGAAAACCAAAATACTGCATCATTAGAATGGCTAGTGCAGACATGAATAGCTGAAGGGAAAACTAAAACACTAAACCAAAGATGTATTTTTGTAATCCCCCCCTCATTAGTGAATAAGCACATTTGCTTTGCACTTATTTGACCTTTGACCTCGATGTAAATGTTTTGACCTTAACAACTACACAGCGATGCTTCTGGAATATACCTACATCAGCAAGATATGTTGTGCAATTTATTTTAATTAGAATATTATGATTTCAATATGAACTACAGATTTGTTTTTGTGAACAGAAACGGTTTAAAAGTTACGGCCCGTACAAGATATTCCTGAAAACTTTGCACTTATTTGACCTTTGACCTCGAGGTCAAGGTCACAGTGACCTAACAACATTAACTGTACATTGTCTGTTGTCATACTGAAAGTTGTACATGTATCGGGATATAAAAACGACGTGCGGTGTTCGCAAGATGTGTGCACAGTGTGAACGATACAAAATTGGACGATCATTGCTTGCGCACATTTGTGCGGACGATGGATGACCGTTGTGCGATAACAATCATGGTTAGTGTAAATTGAGGAATGCCTAACAATAAATATGGTTTCGTGGATGTGTTTAAACACATAAACTTGATTATTTAGTACGTGTCTATGTTCTAGCTACATCTAAAAGCTTATCTTTCTCTCTATACTTTCTTAAATTTAGAAATGGTGTTTTAGGTTTTTTTTAAACAACCTAAATCGACACATGTAATATTACAACACAGTCTCTTTATACCTGTACCTGGACCGTAGTTTTCCCCCGCCCTGGGCACTTACAAAACTCTGCAAGGTGTGAAAACCAGGTGAAGGGGAGCTATAGACCAAATCGAATGCAAATAACAAATACTTAACGTCCAGTTGTGATTTCATAACGGTCATACGGTATCACATATCAGCTCTATGTGTCAGGCACAGGCAAGGTAAAACTCCCGTCACTCATCAAATTGTTATTTACATGTTCTGTTACTTAAGAGCTTAACCCATTCTTGACAGTCTAACGGTTACACGCATTGTAAAATTGTAAATAATCTTAATTATTATGATGAAAAATTACAGTAATATATATATATATATATACAGTGTACATTATTGGATACAAGCCTTCCGTATTTTTTTTGTACCAAATCGCACAGTTGTGCGGAGAAAAGCGCACAACTGGGCGAACGATTGTTATATCGCACAGTTGGGCGCACCATGTGTGGACGATGTATGCACGTTGTGCGCACAGTATTTTTGGTGCGTCGTGCGGTCACACAACTGTAACTATTATCTGACCTTATTATTAGAGGAACTGCCTACTGCTTGATTATACAAGAGGCCCATGGGCCTTAACGGTCACCTGACATCCGATTTAAATTAGGACTGTCATCCAGGGGCCAATTCATACTTTCGCCGGTCCGAGTGACCTTGCTGCATCGTCCATTAATTTTTCCTTGTGAACACAATAACTTCAGTAAATATGAACCGATTTTGATGAAACTTTGTATGCAGCTTTGTATCAATGAGATCTTGAATGAGTTTGAATACCGGACCAATTTGACCCTAACTTACATAGTTATTCCCCTTGGTAATTCTATTATTGTTGGACCCTGTGAACACGATAGCTGAAATAAATGGGTGTGACTCCAATTTTGACCCAAACTTGGTAACTGTATGTCTTCTGTTCTTGGTTAAAAGAAACAGGTAAAAGCCTAAATCAATGATTTATTAAATAAGGCACAAAGTTTTAATAGCACCTTGTTAGTAGCAAAAATGCGTCATGAATGAAAAACAAGAGGCCCATGGGCCTTAACGGTCACCTGATATATTTATACAGAGAGTTGATTTCGTTTTTAACATGAACAGAAATATTATTCAAAGTGACAAAAAACAATAAAACTACCTTATTCAATATCAAGCATACAGATTTCAGACTAAAAAGGATTTGAAACTAGCACCTCTGATTCTAAACAAGGAAAATGAAGAAATTTTAGCACACTGACTCCCTTGAGCCCCACCCTACAGCCCTTGGGGGTAGGGCTGGCTCAAAATTTTCAAAGTATCAAACTGTCAACTCAAGGTTATAATTCCAATCAAGTTATTAACATGTAATATTCAAAGTATCATTTGCCATTATAAACCATAATAAATTTTGCC
>NW_018408878.1:1543883-1551216 GCF_002113885.1 Mizuhopecten yessoensis
TTTTGTTGACCTTTGTCCATGGAAGGTCCCTGCAAAATTTCATTGAAATTGGTTCAGGGGTTTTGGAGAAGAAGTCGAAAATGTAAATTGTTTACGGACGCACGACGGAGGACGGACGACGACGGACAAAAGGCAATCGCAATAGGTCACTTGAGACTTTGTCTCAGGTGACCTAAAAAGGTGTACCCCATGAATTTACATCTATTCTTGTGTAATGTCAATCAACATCATAGGGACAAATAATAATATAATGACAAAGGGCAATAACTCTGTAAGTTACTGTCAAATAATTCCCAGTTTCGAACTCATCCGAGGGCCCCTTACTAAAGTGTCTACAGTACCTACAGTAGGTATGTATCCATACTCACCCTATACGACTCCTAGTGGACAGGCAGTGTCTGGGCCCCTTACTAAAGTGTCTTCAGTACCTACAGTAGGTATGTATACATATTCACCCTATACAACTCCTGGTGGTCAGGCAGTGTCTGGGCCCCTTACTAAAGTATCTACAGTACCTACATTAGGTATGTATCCACACTCACCCTTTACGACTCCTGGTGGACAGGCAGTGTCTGGGCCCCTTACTTTAGTGTCTACAGTACCTACAGTAGGTATGTATCTAAACTCACCCTATACAACTCCTGGTGGACAGGCAGTGTCTGGGCCCCTTACTAAAGTGTCTACTGTACCTACAGTAGATATGTATCCATACTCACCCTATACAACTTCTTGTGGGCAGGCAGTGTCTGGGCCCCTTACTACAGTATCTGCAGTACCTACAGCAGGTATGTATCTAAACTCACCCTATACATCTCCTGGTGGGCAGGCAGTGTCTGGGCCCCTTACTAAAGTATCTACAGTACCTACATTAGGTATGTATACATACTCACCCTATACAACTCCTGGTGGACAGGCAGTGTCTGGTCCCCTTACTAAAGTATCTGCAGTACCTACAGCAGGTATGTATCTAAACTCACCCTATACAACTCCTGGTGGGCAGGCAGTGTCTGGGCCCCTTACTTTAGTGTCTACAGTACCTACAATAGGTATGTATCCATACTCACCCTATAAACTCCTGGTGGTCAGGCAGTGTCTGTGCCCCTTACTAAAGTGTCTACAGTACCTACAGTAGGTATGTATCCACACTCACCCTATACAACTCCTGGTGGACAGGCAGTGTCTGTGCCCCTTACTAAACTATCTACAGTACCTACAGTAGGTATGTATCCCCACTCTCCCTATACAACTCCTGGTGGACAGCAGTGTCTGGGCCCCTTACTAAAGTGTCTACAGTACCTACAGTAGGTATGTATACATACTCACCCTATACAACTCCTGGTGGACAGGCAGTGTCTGGCCACCTTACTTAAAGTGTCTACAGTACCTGCAGTAGGTATGTATCCATACTCACCCTATACAACTCCTGGTGGACAGGCAGTGTCTGGGCCCCTTACTAAAGTGTCTACAGTACCTACAGTAGGTATGTATACATACTCACCCTATACGACTCCTCATGGACTGAAGGTGCCTGGTCACCTGACTGGGATGTAAACTCATATTGTTGATTGACCAAAGCATTCTTCATACCGGGCATCTGAGAATAGCTGTACAATGACCAAAGGGTCAGACCAACGGTCATCAGAAGCAGCAGATCTACAACACATACAGAAAGTACTAGACTTTGAGGTGTTGACCACACTATAATCACTGTTGTTCATTAAACCTGTTTATTTACATAAATTTCTGGTTTAGTATCTGTGTTTAAAATACCTGTTTTGTCATAAATACACATGTAGATGAAAAAAAGGCCATTAAGTCTGACCTTGACCTTAACGACCTTGACCATAATGTACAGTCACCAGGGAACACTAATTAACATACGACAGAGGGAATATGACCTTGACTTTTAAAATCATGTGACCTTGACTTACAATGGACAGGGTGAAAATTTGACCTTTACAATGATGTAACCTTGACTTGCACAGGACTGTTAAGAAGGACCTTGACCTTTATAATCATGTGACCTTGATTTACCCAAGACATAGTCATGAGACCTTGACCTTTTGACCATGTGACCTTGGATTACACAGGGTAGAAATGTGGGGCTTTAAATTGGCATTTAAGGATGTACTCTTCTGAGGTTTCAATCATGTTCAAGTCTCGTTTTGATCTTGTGTAATGGGTTTTTGTAATATTTAACAAATTATTATCAAGTTTATTAGCAAACACGCATCTGAAAAATATGTCAAAAAAATTACCAATTCAGCGGCCATTTTGAAAAGGTGTTTTAATGTGTTTTTCTTGCGCTTCAAAAAAGGCCAAAATTTCACCTTTTTTGACACTAGATTGATCACTTAGATTGTCATTGTGTGGCCATTTTCAATTGTAGCAGGTTCAATTTTGCTGAACATTTTTACAATGTTCAATACGATAAAAACAAGAGGCCCAAGAGGGCCTGTATCGCTCACCTGAATATTTAAGCAGTCATAGCAAAATATTCTCATTAAATATTATATTGCACTAAAAATATTTCCCTCGCAAACTTTGTTGGCTCCATCTGTTGAAACTACCAGCAAAATATTATTATAAGATTCTATGCTTTTTGATTCTTCTTCAGAAGTTGCTTGACATATTTTTCCCTGTGATCTTGTAAGTAGGTCAATGTCATTTTCCTTCTCAAATTGGTTAGCTCTATTCCAAAAAGCTACCAGCCAAATCTTATGAATCCATTCCTTTTAGTTCTCAAGAACAAATCCATTAAAATGTTGTTGACCTCTGTGACCTCTAAAGTAGGTTGAGGTCATTTTCATTTGCAAACTTTGGTGAGCTCTATCCCGGGAAGTCACCAGCCAAATATTATAATTTTATGCCTTTTAATTCTTCAGAAGAAGCTGTTTGAACTGTTTGACATATTTGAACGCTGTGACCTTGAAAGTAGGTCAAGGTCATTTTCATTCGCAAACTTTGTTTGGCTCTTTCCCAGGAAGCCACCTGCCAAATATTAAGATTTTATAACTACCAGTTCTTCAGAAGAAGTCGTTTAAAGTGTTTGACATATCTGCCTCATGTGACCTTAAAAGAAGGTCAAGGTCATTTTCATTCTCAAACTTTGTTCGGCTCTTTCCTAGGAAGCTACAAGCCAAATATAGAGATTATATACCTTTCAGTTCTTCAGAAGAAGTCGTTTGAAGTGTCTGACACATTTGACTCCTGTGACCTTGAAAGAAGGTCAAGGTCATTTTCATTCTCAAACTTTGTCGGGCTCTATCCAAGGAAGCCATCAATCAAAAATAAAGATTCTATACCTTTCAGTTCTTCAGAAGAAGTCATTTGAAGCTTTTGACATATATGACCCCTGTGACCTTGAAAGTAGGTCAAACTAGTTTTCATTCTCAAACTTTGTTGGGCTCTATCCCAGGAAGCCACCAGCCAAATATAAAGATTATATACCTTTCAGTTCTTCAGAAGAAGTCGTTTGAAGTGTTTGACACATTTGACCCCTGTGACCTTGAAAGAAGGTCAAGGTAATTTTCATTCTCAAACTTTGTTGGGCTCCATCCAAGGAAGCCATCAGCCAAATATGAAGATTCTATACCTTTTAATTCTTCAGAAGAAGTCGTTTGAAGTTTTTGACATATTTGACCCCTGTGACCTTGAAAGTAGGTCAAACTAATTTTCATTCTCAAACTTTGTTGGTCTCTATCCCAGGAAGCCACCAGCCAAATATAAAGATTCTATACCTTTCAGTTCTTCAGAAGAAGTCGTTTGAAGTGTTTGACACATTTGACCCCTGTGACCTTGAAAGTAGGTCAAGGTCATTTTCATTCTCAAACTTTGTTGGGCTCTATCCCAGGAAGCCATCAGCCAAATATGAAGATTCTATACTTTTTAGTTCTTTAGAAGAAGTCGTTTGAAGTTTTTGACATATTTGACCCCTGTGACCTTGAAAACAGGTCAAGGTCATTTTCGTTCTCAAACTTTGTAGGGCTCCTACCAACGAAGCTTTCAGCCAAATATCATGACTCTAGGCCGCCTGTCCGTTCTTCAGAAGAAGTTGTTTAAAGGAAAAGTTGACGGACGAGGACGGACGGATGGACGGGGACGGACGGACAGACGGAAGGACACGGACGGACGGACGGAAGGACACGGACGGACGACGTGCCACGGCATAAGCTCACTTGGCACTTCGTGCCAGGTGAGCTAATAATAGGCAACAAACAGGAAAATTATACATTATTGATATTTATTTTACATATTTAGTGTAACTGAAGCATTTTGATTTTTGACCCCGAAAAAGGTAAAAAATATAACACAAATGATAATGGGACAAAAAAAGAAGCACACTGACCCCCCATTTTTGTAGATGTTTTAGAAAGAGAAACACCTTTTCATTTAATTCATTAAATATTAAAAAAAGTTTAAGACCAGAACTTTTTATATCAAGCGTTTAATCTGCAAAAAAGTATTTTTTCATTAAAAAATAGGGGGTAGTGGTAACTAAAATTGGCTCCTGAGTTAAAAGAATAAGATTTAGAAATTTTACTTCCATAATTCAAAAGAAAATAAATTTTCATCAACTCTACAAACATTCATACCTATCTGATAACACACTTGGAAGAAATTGCATGAATTTGTTCTGCAAATGGTCAAAACCCCAAAAATCACCTAAAATCACATGTTTTGTTAAATTTGTATCTGTGGCCGATCATAACACAAAAACGAACACACAGACATATAGTTTTTTTTGCATTTTCTACTATGCCATTAACTCCTTTTTCCAAAAATCCATATAAGAAAAAAAGTTTGATACAGGAAATTTTTGACTTCTCAGAGGTGTACATCCTTAAGATCATGCAGGATTCACTTACAAATGTAGGAATATTGAGAGTATGAGGTTAGCTCAAGGTTGTCTATCCTGTTTTGACTCTCTGGCAGTTTTTTCCATGCATAAGTTCCAAGGTTATCCAAGTGTTGACGCAACTCTGTTACACTTTCTCTCAGTGCTGCAATAAACAACAACAAAAACAGATTTTAATAAACAATTGTTCCCCTCAAATAGATACAGTTTATGATCAACTGTTCCCCTCAAATAGATACAGTTTATGATTGATTGTTCCCTCAAATAGATACAGTTAATGATCAATTGTTCCCCTCAAATAGATAAGTTTATGATCAAATGTTCCCTCAAATAGATACAGTAAATGATAAATTGTTCCCTCAAATAGATACAGTTTATGATCAACTGTTCCCTATAATAGATACAGTTAATGATTGATTGTTCCCTATAATAGATACAGTTAATGATAAATTGTTCCCTCAAATAGATACAGTTTATGATCAAATGTTCCCTCAAATAGATACAGTTAATGATCAATGGTTCCCCTCAAATAGATAAGTTAATGATTGATTATTCCCCTCAAAAAGATACAGTTATTGATCAATTGATCCCCTCAAATAGATACAGTTTATGATCAACTGTTCCCTATAATAGATACAGTTCATGATTGATTGTTCCCTATAATAGATACAGTTAATGATCGATTGTTCCTCTCAAATAGATACAGTTAATGATCAATTGTTCCCCTCAAATAGATACAGTTAATGATTGATTGTTCCCCTCAAATAGATAAGTTAATGATCAATTGTTCCCCTCAAATAGATACAGTTAATGATCAATTGTTCCCCTCAAATAGATAAGTTAATGATTGATTATTCCCCTCAAAAAGATACAGTTAATGATCAATTGATCCCCTCAAATAGATACAGTTTATGATCAATTGTTCCCCTCAAATATATACAGTTAATGATCAATTGTTCCCTTAAAATAGATACAGTTTATGATCAATTGTTCCCTCAAATAGATACAGTTAATGATCAATTGTTCCCTTTAAATAGATACAGTTAATGATCAATTGTTCCCTTCAAATAGATACAGTTTATGATCAACTGTTCCCTCAAATAGATACAGTTAATGATCAATTGTTCCCTCAAATAGATACAGTAACTGATCAATTGTTCTCCTCAAATAGATACAGTTAATTATCAACTGTTCCCCTAAAAAAGATACAGTTAATGATCAATTGTTCCCCTCAAATAGATACAGTTAATGATTGATTGTTCCCCTCAAATAGATACAGTTAATGATCAATTGATCCCCTCAAATAGATACAGTTTATGATCAATTGTTCCCTCAAATATATACAGTTAATGATCAATTGTTCCCTCAAATAGATACAGTTTATGGTCAACTGTTCCCTATAATAGATACAGTTAATAATCAACTGTTCCCTCAAATAGATACAGTTAATGATTGATTGTTCCCCTCAAATAGATACAGTTTATGATCAATTGTTTCCCTCAAATAGATAGTTTATGATCATTTTTTCCCCTCAAATAGATACAGCTTATGATCAACTGTTCCCTAAAATAGATACACTTAATAGAAGAGTACAGAATTCCAGCAAATATTAGTTGAAGAAGATGATAGTGGAAATTTTAGCCAATTTGACCCTTTAGACTGTGGGCCGGGTCGAGTCATGTCAATTTTCATACTAACAAACTGTGATCAAATGATGATAATTCCAACCAAGTTTTAACTAGAACTGTTAGCCAAAGGCTAACTAAATACCCCCACTGCTATATAAACCAGAACTGTAAGTTAAAGGCTTACTAAGGCAAAGCAATGCAAAGCAATCCATAGTCTCCCAACAGTAACAAGTATTTCGCATAAAAGGGGCATACCTCCATCAAAAAGGGTGGAAATCCCAAATTAAAATGCCGGTGCACAACTACATAAGATACCGACCATTCATACAAAAATTCAATGAAATCCACCTGTTGGTTAAGGAGGAGTTTTCCGGACAAGTTACTGTGGACGACAGACAGACGGACAGGGTGATTCCAGTATACCCCTCCTAACTTCGTTGCGGGGGTATAATTATATGCCACAGAATGTGTGTAAAATATGACTAAAAGTATTACAATGGTAAATTTTACCCCCCTCCCAAGGGCAGAATTGGTGACCATACGGTAAGGAAATTCATAAAGGGCCTGTTTCCAGTAATGTTAATTCTCCATAGGAGCCTGCCCCCGTATAATTTCTTATCTAGCTCAACTACTGTTTTTTTTCTTTTCCGAAGAATAATTTTACACCTTTCCGACACCCAGATTTCATAATTTCAGTGAAAATGTATTTTTATAAAGTTGTCAATTTCAGCATCAAAGACATAAGTTCGTAAATAAAAGAAGGTTATCTCGAAATTGTAATTCGCAACATAGTATAAATTTCTTTTGATAAATATTTCCAAAACATCGTGTTTATTCATAAAACATA